>NC_057814.1:165443085-165480718 GCF_018294505.1 Triticum aestivum | reverse complement strand
AAACAGAGGGGGGGCGGGGTATATATGAAGGGGGGGCTAGAGGCTTGGGGGAGGGGGCACCGAGGCGGCGGCGGGCTCCGTGGCATGGCCGTACTCCGGCGGCGTCGTGGGGAAGAAGGAGAGCGCGGGCGGGCTCGGTTGGGCTCGGCCCAGCCGGCGCGGCGCGGTATTTTTTTTTTAAATATGCTTCGCGGAAAATATTGCGTAGAAAAATAAATAAAAATCAGAAAAATATGAAATAAATTTTCCCCGTTTAGTTAGAAAATCTAGAATAGGGTGAACATTTTTAAAATCAAAAATAAGTATTTTGGAAACATGCATATTTTTTTAAATGCAATAAAAATTGCAAATAAAATCCAATATATTCCAAAAATGTTTTTAACATTTTTCCTCCAGTATTTCAATTGTTTTGGAGAAGTCATATTTTCTCCTCTCGTTTATTTAAAGATGAAATATTTTTCCGGAGAGAAAAATAATTAAAATCCCAATCCTCGTTTGAAAAATCAAATAAGAAAATTTGAGAAAATCCCCAACTCTCTCCGAGGGTCCTTGAGTTGCTTAGGATTTATCGAGGATTTGTCAAAATGCAATAAAACATGATATGCAATGATGATCTATGTATAACATTCCAAATTGAAAATTTGGGATGTTACACCCACGTGGACGGGCCTTTAGTCGCGGTTCGTAAGAGGCGCGACTAAAGGGGGGGCCTTTAGTCGCGCATATTTAGTCCCGGTTGCACAGCCGGGATTAATGGCCTTTGCGAACCGGGACTAAAGGCCTATTCTCTACCAGTGTTATATAGGCTGTCAGGTAAATGGGCCTGGGCCAGGCCCACGACCGAGTCCGCGAACAGCCCACGGTCCAACGTCTCGGACAGTGGCGCTTCCATAAGCGACTCGTTAATTAATTAATAATTAATTAACCATTCCTGAGCGGCAAAAATAAGCTTCGGCTCGGCTCATTCCCGCAACCCGCGGCGCGCGCGCGTCTTGACGAGGCGAGGCGGGCGGCGGCGGAGGAGGAGCGCGCGTGTACAACTCCTATTCCCAAGGTCCCAATAGCAAGTGGTAGAGCAGCCCTTATAAATAGGTCTCACTCTTCTTACTGTAGCAGTATGGGACTAAAGATCCCACACTTCCCATCACTTGCCGTAGACATGCATGGGCCTTAGAGATTAACTAGGGATTATTGCCTTATATGCGCCTAAGCCCATCCATAATCCATCAATCCCCCACCAGATCTCGAGGCACATAAGTTTGTCAACTGTTCCAAACAATGTTTGATATACCAGAATTTTCAGTGGAGACTGTTAAGTTGAACTTCCACCTAGAGCAATAAGATTAGACTTCTTCACAACTGAACAATGGACTATGCCTTGAATTGTCAGTTTGGCGTGTAGAAGTTTCGCCTATTGTCGCTGATACGTGGCTGCTGAAGGCTAAACCCCACGGGTGGATCTTATTAGTCATACTCCGTACCTTCTCATGAGCTTCCTAGAGATCACCCAATCTCATAGACTGTGACCAGCAGTCGGGCTCACATAGGTGTGTTCCTCCAAAGATGCTCTGTAGGTTAGCATCTTACTTACATAAGCTTTGGAACACATTAAGACAAAAGTCGCCTGCCTTACAGAATTGAGAGTATTATTGCATCTCCAACGGAGTGGGTTAATTAAGGATACTCTCCTCAGTTGACCACTGGATTGTTTTCCCAGGTCCTAATTCACGGGATCTCCGATCGCATAGGTTGGGTTACCCCCATGGCAACTTACATGGGTCTCATACCCATCTCCCTCGATGCATTTTCTATCACAATCCATGATAGCCCTTTCGTAAAAGGGTCTGCCAGATTCTTAGCCGTCTGAATATGATCCAACGCTATTACTCCGGAGTTTCTTGATTTTTTGACAGATTTTAATCTTCTTCTTATGTGTTTTGTGGATTTCAAGTTGTCCTTTGAACTCTTTGCCTTGGCAATCACTGTTTGATTGTCACAGTTCATAAGAACAGCCGTGACTGGTTTATCAACCACCGGCAAATCCATCAAAAGCTCACGAAGCCATTCTCCTTCGACGCATGATGTGTCTAATGCTGTGAGTTCTGCTTCCATAGTCTATCTGGTTAAGATCGTCTGCTTGCAAGACTTCCCGGAAACAGCACCACAACCAAGTGTGAAGACATATCCACTTGTGGCTTTCATCTCATCAACATCAGATATCCAGTTAGAATCACTATACCCATCAAGTACCGTCGGGTACCCAGAATAGTGAATCCCGTAGTTCACAGTACCTTGCAAATAGCGCATCACTCGCTCAATAGCATGCCAATGCACATCTCCCGGATTGGAAACAAACTGGCTTAGTTTGCACACAGCAAATGAGATGTCAGGACGAGTAGCACAAGCTAGGTACATTAGTGAACCAACCACTTGAGAATATCTCGATTGATCTACAGCTGTGCCTTTGAACTTTTGTATCCGCACGCTTGGATCATATGGTGTTGCAGAAGGTTTGCAGTCCGAATATCCAAAACGGCTGAGAATCTTCTCAACATAGTGGGATTGCAAAAGTGTAATTCCACCCTCAGTATTTCTCAGTAGCTTGATGTTCAAGATAACATCAGCCACGCCCAGGTCTTTCATCTCAAAGTTATGAGATAGAAAAGCCTTGACCTCCTCAATGACCTTGAGGTGGGTCCCAAATATCAGTATGTCATCGACATACAGACACAGTATAACTCCTTCGCCCCTACCATAGCGATAGTATACACATTTGTCAGCTTCGTTAACAACAAAGCCAACACATGTCAAAGTTGTATTAAACTTCTCATGCCATTGCTTAGGCGCTTGTTTCAGGCCATACAAAGATTTCACTAGCTTACACACCTTTCTTTCCTGACCATTTACTACAAAGACATCTGGCTGTTGCATGTAAATTTCCTCGTCTAGCTCTCCGTTAAGGAAAGCCGTCTTAACGTCCATCTGATGAACGAGAAGACCATGCGAGGCAGCCAATGCGAGTAACACTCGAATGGTTGTCAGTCTAGCCACAGGTGAGTAAGTATCAAAGAAATCATCTTCTTCTTTTTGGGTGTAACCCTTGGCCACAAGCCTAGCCTTGTACTTCTCAACAGTACCATCGGGCCTAAGCTTCCCCTTGAACACCCACTTACATCGCAATGGTTGGCAACCATAGGGACAATCAGTGATCTCCCATGTCCCGTTTGCCAAGATGGAATCCATCTCGCTACGGACCGCATCCTTCCAGTAGTCAGCATCCGGAGATGCATAAGCTTCTGAAATGGAACTGGGAGTGTCGTCATCCATGAGGTACACGAGGAAATCATCACCAAAAGACTTTGCAGTCCTTTGTCTCTTGCTCCTAACAGGAGCTTCCTCGTCATCCTCTGATGAACTTTCATCACTTTTGTGTTCATAATATTCCATCGGAATGGCAGGTTCAGGAGTCTCATCAGATTCAGTCTAGAAGTGCTTTGCATATCTCTGATGGGAAAAATATCCTCAAAGAATGTAGCATCCTTAGACTCTATAATTGTACCGACCTTCTGGTCAGGTACCTCAGAATTCACTACTAGAAATCTATAGCCAACGCTATTCTTAGCGTAGCCCAAATTAACGCAGTCCATGGTCTTCGGACCAAGCTTACGCTTTTTGGGGACCGGCACATTGACTTTCGCCAAACAGCCCCAAGTGCGCAAGTAAGAGAGTGTAGTTCTTTTCTTTTCCCATTGCTCATAGGGAGTAGTCTCATTATCCTTTGCGGAAACTTTATTCAGGACATGACATGATGCCAATATAGACTCCCCCCACCATGCCTTGGATAAACCCGATGTATCTAACATGGCGTTAGCCAAATCAGTTAGAGTATGGTTTTTCCATTCGGCAACCCTGTTTGACTGGGGTGAATAGGGAGGCGTCCTCTCATGAATAATACCATGTTCCGCACAGAATAAATCAAACTCACTAGAAAAGTACTCTCCACCACGGTCAGACCAGACTCGTTTAATTTTCTTCTCAAGTTGGTTCTCAACTTCAGCCTTATAGATTTTAAAGTAGTGTAGAGCCTCATCCTTTGTATTTAACAAATACACATAACAGAATCTAGTGGAATCATCAATCAAAGTCATGAAGTATTTCTTTCCACATTTAGTCAACACACCATTCATGTCACATAGATCTGAATGTATGAGCTCTAATGGTGCCAGGTGTCTCTCCTTCGCAGGCTTGTGAGGCTTATGAGGTTGCTTTGCTTGCACACACGCATGGCACTTAGAGCCTTTGGCTAAAGTGAAACTCGGGATTAGATTCATCTTAGCTAGCCGCATCATACAACCGAAATTTATGTGACAAAGAAGTGAATGCCACACCTCACATTCGTTCACATTAGAATGAATTTGGTTCACAACTTTATTACAGAAATCCTCCAGGGAAAGGCGGAACAAACCACCACAATCATATCCTTTTCCAACGAATAGTCCATACCGAGATACAACTACTTTGTTAGACTCAAATACTAACTTAAACCCTTCTTTACATAGAAGGGAGCCACTAACGAGATTCTTCTTGATGGCGGGGACATGCTGCACGTTCTTCAGTTGCACGATCTTTCCCGAAGTAAACTTCAGATCTACCATGCCAACACCATGAACAGAAGCATGCGAGCCGTTCCCCATCAGGACTGAACAATCTCGTGTGACCTGGTAAGAAGAAAACAAAGACACATCAGCACACACATGAATATTGGCCCCAGTGTCAACCCACCAATCAGTGGACTGACAAACTGAAAGTACGGTAAACAGATTACCATACTCAGATGCCCCATCATTGTTGCTCAAAGTGACATTGACAGACTTGGCGTCCTGCCCTGACTTCTTATACTTGTTTAGGCACTTGTTGGCCCAATGTTCAACCGAACCACAAGTAAAGCAGCCTTCTTAGCACATGATAATCAGTATTAGGTAGGACCTAAATACCCTCTTTAAGGTAAAATAGCATAAAACAATATAGGCCATGAATCTCCATTATGGAGAATGGAGATCATCCTGTCTCCAATTCTTGCGCTTCGCTTCCTTTTGCTTCCAAAAACCTCCTTACGACTGTCCATACATTTTTCCATTCTTTGATTTTCATGTCTCCACTTCTTTTAGAAATCCGATATGAACAGGTGAGTTTCGTAGGATGACCTGGCCGTATGTTCAAAACATCAAGGCGACCATTCTGATACATCAGATGAGGCACACAATCATTCGGGATTTTCTGTTGAAAAACATAGTAATAACTTTGTAGTTAGCAATGTAGTTAAGTTTCAAAAGAATTTATGCAAAAGATGCACGGATGTCGTAATAGTAAAAAAATCTTACCATGGCATCTCAATGGATGTCCTACCTCTTGAGCACTGCGTTGGTTTTCCCTTGAAGAGGAAAGGGTGATGCAGTAAAGTAGCGTAAGTATTTCCCTCAGTTTTTGAGAACCAAGGTATCAATCCAGTAGGAGAACACGCTCAAGTCCCACGCACCTACACAAACAAATAAGAACCTTGCAACCAATGCGATAAAGGGGTTGTCAATCCCTTCACGGCCACTTGCAAAAGTGAGATCTGATAGAGATGATAAGATAATATTTTTGGTATTTTTATGATAAATACTAAAAGTAAAGAAAGCAAAATAAACGGTAATAGAAATAATGGTAGATTAATATGATAGAGAATAGACCCGGGGGCCATAGGTTTCACTAGTGGCTTCTCTCAAGAGCATAAGTATTATGGTGGGTGAACAAATTACTGTCGAGCAATTGATAGAATTGAGCATAGTTATGAGAATATCTAGGTGTGATCATGTATATAGGCATCATGCATGTCTGTGACAAGTAGACCGACTCCTGACTGCATCTACTACTATTACTCCACACATCGACCGCTATCCAGCATGCATCTAGAGTATTAAGTTCATAAGAACAGAGTAACGCTTTAAGTAAGATGACATGATGTAGAGAGATAAACTCATGCAATATGATATAAACCCCATCCTTTTATCCTCGATGGCAACAATACAATACGTGTTGTTTCCCCTACTGTCACTGGGATCGAGCACCGCAAGATTGAACCCAAAGCTAAGCACTTCTCCCATTGCAAGAAAGATCAATCTAGTAGGCCAAACCAAACTGATAATTCGAAGAGACTTGCAAAGATAACCAATCATACATAAAAGAATTCAGAGGAGATTCAAATATTGTTCATAGATAATCTTGATCATAAACCCACAATTCATCGGATCTCGACAAACACACTGCAAAAGAAGATTACATCGAATAGATCTCCAAGAGAATCGAGGAGAACTTTGTATTGAGATCCAAAGAGAGAGAAGAAGCCATCTAGCTAACAACTATGGACCCGAAGGTCTGAGGTAAACTACTCACACATCATCGGAGAGGCTATGGTGTTGATGTAGAAGCCCTCCGCGATCAATGCCCCCTCCGGTGGAGTGCCGGAAAAGGCCCCAAGATGGGATCTCACGGGTATAGAAGGTTGCGGCGGTGGAAATAGGGTTTTGGCTCCTCTCCTGATGTTTTCGGGGTACGTAGGTATATATAGGAGGAAGAAGTAGGTCGGTGGAGCCATGAGGGGCCCACGAGGGTGGAGGGCGCGCCTCTCTGCCTCGTGGCCTCCTCGTTGATTGCTTGACGTCCACTCCAAGTCCTCTGGATCATGTTTGTTCAGAAAATCACGTTCCCGAAGGTTTCATTCCGTTTGGACTCCGTTTGATATTCCTTTCCTTCGAAACACTGAAATAGGCAAAAAAACAGCAATTTGGGCTGGGCCTCCGGTTAATAGGTTAGTCCCAAAAATAATATAAAAGTGTATAATAAAGCCCATTGAACATCCAAAACAGATAATATAATAGCATGAAACAATCAAAAATTATAGATACGTTGGAGACGTACCAAGCATTCCCAAGCTTAATTCCTACTCGTCCTCGAGTAGGTAAATGATAAAAATAGAATTTTTGATGTGGAATGCTTCTTAGCATAATTTTCAATGTAATTATTTTTATTGTGGCATGAATATTTAGATCTGAAAGATTCAAGATAAAAGTTTAATGTTGACATAAAAACAATAATACTTCAAACATGCTAACCAAGCAATTATGTCTTATCAAATTAACATAGCCAAAGAAAGCTCATCCCTACAAAATCAGATAGTTAGGCCATGCTTCAATTTTGTCACACAAAACGTTCTCATCATGCATAACCCCGATGACAAGCCGAGCAATTGGTTCATACTTTTTAACGCGCTTCAGCCTTTTCAACCCTTACGCAATACATGAGCGCAAGCCATGGATATAGCACTATGGGTGGAATAAAGTATAATGATGGGGGTTATGTGAGAAGACAGAAAGTTAGAAAGTCTCACACTGACGCGGCTAATCAATAGGCTATGGAGATGCCCATCAATTGATGTCAATGAGAGGAGTAGGGATTGCCATGCAACAGATGCACTAGAGTTATAAATATATGAAAGCTCAACAAAATAAACTAAGTGGGTGGGCATCCAACTTGCTTGCTCACGAAGACCTAGGGCATTTTGCGGAAGCCCATCATTGGAATATACAAGCCAAGTTCTATAATGAAAAAATTCCCACTAGTATATGAAAGTGACAACATAGGAGACTCTCTATCATGAAGATCACTGTGCTACTTTGAAGCACAAGGGATAGTAACATTGTCCCTTCTCTCTTTTTCTCTCATTTTTTCCTTTTTTTTCTTTTTCTTTCTTTTGTTGGGCCTTCTCTTTTTCTTTTCTTTGGCCTCTTTTTTAGTCCGGAATCTCATCCCGATTTGTGGGGGAATCATAGTCTCCATCATCCTTTCCTCACATGGGACAATGCTCTAATAATGATGATCATCACACTTTTATTACTTACAACTCAAGAATTACAACTCAATACTTAGAACAAAATATGACTCTATGTGAATGCCTCCGGCGGTGTACCGGGATATGCAATGAATCAAGTGTGACATGTATAAAAAACTTATGAAAGGTGGCTTTGCCACAAATACGAGGTCAACTACATGATCATGCAAAGCAATATGACAATGATGGAGCGTGTCATAATAAACGGAACGGTGGTAAGTTGCATGGCAATATATCTCGGAATGGCTATGGAAATGCCATGATAGGTAGGTATGGTGGCTGTTTTGAGGAAGATATAAGGAGGTTTATGTGTGATAGAGCGTATCATATCACGGGGTTTGGATGCACCGGCGAAGTTTGGACCAACTCTCAAGGCGAGAAAGGGCAATGCACGGTACCGTAAAGGCTAGAAAATTATGGAAGGTTGAGAGTGCGTATAATCCATGGACTCACATTAGTCATAAAGAACTCATATAATTATTGCAAAAGTTTATTAGCCCTCAAAGCAAAGTACTACTATGCATGCCCCTAGAGGGATAGATTGGTAGGAAAGCAATAAAAGAACACCTTATGTGTCAAAATTGTCACACAACTTTTACCATACGTGCATGCTACGTGACTTGCCAACCTTAACACAAGTATTTCTCAATTTCACAATTACTCAACTAGCACACTCTAATATTACCACCTTTATATCTCAAAGCACTTATCAAGTATCAAACTTCTCATGATATTCAATGAACTCAATATGGAAGTTTTTATTATGCTCATCTTGGATGCCTATCACTTTCGGATTAATTTCACAATTAAATCAAATTACCATGCTTTTTAAGACTCTCAAAATAATATAAGTGAAGCATGAGAGATCAATAATTTCTATAAAATAAAAACCACCACCGTGCTCTAAAAGATATAAGTGAAGCACTAAAGCAAAAACTATATAGCTCAAAAGATATAAGTGAAGCACATAGAGTATTCTAACAAATTCCGAATCATGTGTGTCTCTCTAATAAGGTGTGTACAGCAAGGATGATTGTGGTAAACTAAAAATCAAATACTCAAATCATACAAGACGCTCCAAGCAAAACACATATCATGTGGTGAATAAAAATATAGCCCCAAGTAAAGTTACCGATAGACGAAGACGAAAGAGGGGATGCCTTCCGGGGCATCCCCAAGATTAGGCTTTTGGTTGTCATTGAATTTTACCTTGGGGTGCCTTGGACATCCCCAAGCTTAGGATATTGCCAATCCTTGTTCCATAATCCATCAAATCTTTACCCAAAACTTGAAAACTTCACAACACAAAACTTAACAGAAAATCTCGTGAGCTCCGTTAGCGAAAGAAAACAAAACACCACTTCAAGGTACTGTAATGAACTCATTCTTTATTTATATTGGTGTTAAACCTACTATATTCCAACTTATCTATGGTTTATAATCTCTTTTAATAGCCATAGATTCATCAAAATAAGCAAACAACACACGAAAAACAGAATCTGTAAAAAATAGAACAGTCTGTAGTAATCTGTATCAAACGCAAACTTATGGAACTCAGAAAAATCTACCAAAATAGGAAGACCTAGATAATTTGTTTATTGATCTACTTCAATTGGAATCAGTATTTTATCAAGTTCTGGTGATTTTAAACAATTGTTTTCGTGAACAGAAAGTTTCTGGAATTTTCAGCAAGATCAACCAACTATCATCCAAGAAGATCCTATAGGTTTAACTTGGCACAAACACTAATTAAAACATAGAAACACATCTAACCAGAGGCTAGATCAAAGATTTATTACTAAACAGGAACAAAAAGCAAGAAAATTAAAATAAAATTGGGTTGCCTCCCAACAAGCGCTATCGTTTAACGCCCCTAGCTAGGCATAAAAGCAAGGATAGATCTAAGTATTGCCATCTTTGGTAGGCAATCCATAAGTGGCTCTCATAATAGATTCATAAGGTAATTTAATCTTCTTTCTAGGGAAGTGTTCCATGCCTTTCCTTAACGGAAATTGGAATCTAATATTCCCTTCCTTCATATCAAAAATTGCACCAATCGTTCTAAGAAGGTCTACCAAGAATAATAGGACATGAAGGATTGCAATCTATATCAAGAACAATAAAATCTACGGGCACGTAGTTCCTATTTGCAACAATAAGAACATCATTCATTCTTCCCATGGGTTTCTCGATAGTAGAATCTGCAAGATGCAGGTTTAAAGAACAATCATCAAATTCACGGAAACCTAGCAAATCACACAAAGTTTTTGGGATCGTGGAAACACTAGCACCCAAATCACACAAAGCATAGCATTCATGATATTTAATTTTAATTTCAATTGTAGGTTCCCACTCATCATAAAGTTTTCTAGGGATAGAAACTTCCAACTCAAGTTTTTCTTCGTAAGATTGCATCAAAGCATCAACAATATGTTTAGTAAAGGCTTTATTTTGGCTATAAGAATGAGGAGAATTTAGCACGGATTGCAACAAGGAAATAATATCTAGTAGGGATCGAGCACTGCAAGATTGAACCCAAAGCTAAGCACTTCTCCCATTGCAAGAAAGATGAATCTAGTAGGCCAAACCAAACTGATAATTCGAAGAGACTTGCAAAGATAACCAATCATACATAAAAGAATTCAGAGGAGATTCAAATATTGTTCATAGATAATCTTGATCATAAACCCACAATTCATCGGATCTCGACAAACACACCGCAAAAGAAGATTACATCGAGTAGATCTCCAAGAGAATCGAGGAGAACTTTGTATTGAGATCCAAAGAGAGAGAAGAAGCCATCTAGCTAATAACTATGGACCCGAAGGTCTAAGGTAAACTACTCACACATCATCGGAGAGGCTATGGTGTTGATGTAGAAGCCCTCCGTGATCAATGCCCCCTCCGGCGGAGCACCGGAAAAGGCCCCAAGATGGGATCTCACGGGTATAGAAGGTTGCGGCGGTGGAAATAGGGTTTTGGCTCCTCTCCTGATGTTTTCGGGGTACGTAGGTATATATAGGAGGAAGAAGTAGGTCGGTGGAGCCACGAGGGGCCCACGAGGGTGGAGGACGTGCCCAAGGGGGTAGGCGCGTCCCCTGCCTCGTGGACTCCTTGTTGATTGCTTGACGTCCACTCCAAGTTCTCTGGATCACGTTTATTCAGAAAATCATGTTCCCGAAGGTTTCATTCCGTTTGGACTCCGTTTGATATTCCTTTCCTTCGAAACATTGAAATAGGCAAAAAAACAGCAATTTGGGCTGGGCCTCCGGTTAATAGGTTAGTCCCAAAAATAATATAAAAGTGTATAATAAAGCCCATTGAACATCCAAAACAGATAATATAATAGCATGAAACAATCAAAAATTATAGATACGTTGGAGACGTATTAGGATGTTACCGTAGTTCAACACGTGCACTAGTGGTACGTATTCACCATAATGTGGGGGAGTTTTATAATAGATATTGTAATTCTCAAGATCAGTACAAAATGCGACCAGATGATTTTTCTGCTGATAAGTTAACTCAGAGCCATTGGTGTAGTGGGTTTTGTCTACCATCTTCCGCACATTGTTTGAACAATGAAAATAAGCTGTCAATGGAAATAAGCTGTCAACTATTTTGAAATAAACAATATAAATTAGCTAATAACTATGTTTTAGAAACACATATAGCGGTAGAATTGGAAGCGTATCAACAAGGACCCAAATGTCCATATTGTTTTGCTCAATGTCAGGATCACCAAGATCCATGCTGACAAGCATATCCTCATAAAAACCATACATCTTGCAAAGTGCTTCCCAATTTGGGCAACCAAAATGGGTTAAGCTCTCAGAATTATACAGATTTACTTCAAAATCCATACCATGATGAGTCCTTAGGTGAATTTTCTTTGTTTCAAAACTTTCATGGTCTTCAAAACCCATCCTCTCCAAGACATAGCGTCTTGCATGGCATGGGATAAGCTAGTCGAATTGTAAAGGATGAAAATTACACGTTGAAATAGTTGAAGTCATGCTTAATTACGAAAAAACACTTGTCGTCGTTGCGTACCATTTCAACATCGAAGGTCTCCTCGAGCTTAATGCTGAAGCGCCGATCTTCATCTAGGTGAGGCCTGTCGCACATACCTCGGTCATCGTGGCACCAGTCGCACTCCCTCGAGAGACTTTCGTTGTCCGAGTACGACATTTCCTATGTTCATAATTCAAATATCAAACTTGTACAATTAAATATATGTACTAAAAAACCTAAATTAGATCATTATTATTCATCACGGGTTGACTATCGGTCTGTCGAGTCTTTTCTTGAAAACTCTCAGCTCACGTGGTGTATATATTCGACCGTCGGTGATGGTAGCTCCTCCTTTCGTTCCCGAGTGCATTACACCAAATTGTCTAGCACACGGGAACGAAGGAGAAGCTACCCCCATGACAACAGTCGGGATTCTTCGTCCTCTCATATATATATATGGTGGACAGTCTCCCTCACTGATTCCTCTCTGACATTTGCGACCATCGGTGATGGTAGCTCCTCCTTTTGTTCTCGGGTGCATTACACCAAATTTTCTAGCACGCGGGAACGAAGGAGAAGCTACCCCCATGACAACAGTCGGGATTCTTCGTCCTCTCATATATGGTGGAGACTCGACAAACTTAAAGTCAACCCGGAATATCGTTTAATTATCTTTCTAAAAAAAGGTCATATCGAGCGCCTGAAATTTGCCGGAACGGAAATATACATGTTTTTATCTACATCATATGAGCATTCAAACTTGATGGCCATTAAATTTCAATGGTTGAAAATATGAGCAAAACCATTTCAAAATATCTTATAGGACTCATATTGACATGGAGATTTGGCTGGTCTCACCTCGAGGTCGGAGGGGGGTCGGTGACGGGGACGACGGCGGGGATGATGGAGGGGGCTCCTAGATTTCTGCAAAAACAAAAACCCTATAAGCTATCAACTAATCAAATGCATACGCCTTGCATAGTGCTCTCCAATTTTAGCATTCAAAGTAGGAGTAGTTTTCCAATTTGAGCATTCAATAAGCAAAACCAAATCGTAAAATAAATTAGTATTCAAATTAGCATGCATTCAATAAGCAAAACTACATCATCTCTTGTGTCCATACATTGTCAAATATTATCACTAATACACCTCGAATAGTATCATACATATAGCATCGCTAATACAGCTAGAACCGTAGCGCCCGACGGGTATCGGCGCGGGCGGTCGACACCCAAAGAGAAGGAACCATCACATGATCATAGCTCGAGTGAGATCCCTGAAGAACCTCCAAGGTATTGGAGAACCCGCCCTCCAACGCAACCATGTAGCAACGGACGTGCTCGTCCTCCTCGCTGACACGGCGACGTACCACCTCCGCAGTGTCCAGAAGCCTCGGCATCATCACTGGCCCACGCAACCGCCACCAAACAAGGTTCGGGTCAACGACGGGCTGGCTCCTCACCAAGCTACGCCCCCCGGAAGGTAGCACCTCCCAATACCAGCTCGGTGGAGCCCAGTCCCGGACATGGCCCCTCTGATCAAGCATGTCGGATCACGGGTTCCGGCAAAACCCTTAAGGTTCGAACACTAGGGTGCGCACGAAGATTTCCCCCCTACCAATCCACGTCCGAGCTTGCTAAGATCTCGCGGACGAACTCAACGAACTCACAACACAAGAGAGACAAAATTTATACTGGTTTGGGCCACCGTTTGTGGTGTAATACCCTACTCCAGTGTGGTGGTGGTGGATTGCCTCTTGGGTTGATGATGAACAGTACAAGGGGAAGAATAGCCTCCTGAGGTTGAGGTGTTCTTGTGCTTGGTGAACTTGTGTGGGTGAGGTTTACTCAAGATGAGATGAGATGCCTCCGAATGAGTTATCTCCTACGGTGGTGGCTAGTTCTACTTATATAGGCCCTGGTACTCTCCCCAAATATTGAGCGGGAAGGGAGCCAACAACGACCAATTTGAAAAAGGATAGCTAGTATAGCTTATCCTGACAAAAGCGGTCTTCGCCTACAAAAGGCTCTGGTGGTGACGCCGCCTTGGGCTCCATGGTGACCTCCGTCTTGCCGTCCTGCTGGTCTTGGTCTCGTTGCACTGATATGGAAACCTTTGCTTGATGCCTTGGTACTCCGTGCCTGCGCTTGCCTCCTTAGCACCAAAGAGGAAACAAGGACGCTGCGCGCGCTGGCGCCTGCCTGGTCTCGATCGTCATGGCTCACGTCACGAGAACCTCGCGAGGTTTGCCTTTCCTTGATCTCTCCGCCCCTCGCGATCCTGCCTGGCGAGGCCGCTCCTGAGGAGGTCTTGTGTCATCCGCCTCGCGAGGCTTGGCCCCTCGCGAGGGTCTTGAACGCCTTGTTGATGATGGTGGGCCGTACGGCCCTTGTCGTGGTTTTGTCACGGCAGATGTCCTAGTGAAAGGACTTAGTCGTGGAGCCATCGCGACGGGTTAGCTTAAAGGGGTTAAAGCGGACAAAGGACGCAGGGAGTTTATACTGGTTTGGCCCCTTGCGGTGAAGGTAAAGGCCTAATCCAATTGATGTGGAATTGCTCGGGTTTTGATGACAGGGAGCGAATCCGCTATGCCTGGCTCTCGGGTTGTTGTTTGTTGTCCCTAAACCGCCGCCGGGTCGTCCCTTTATATACACGGGTTGACGCCCGACAGTTTACAGAATCCCGAGGCCGGCTCATCAACATGTCCGGCTTGGTTTCTACCCTTTCTTATCTTACAACACAAGTTACACATTATATGGCGGTTTATGTCTACACGCCCTAATCTGCCATTGGGCCTTGGGCCTCCGTGTTAGATCTCCTTCATAAAGCGCCATACTCCTTGTCTTCATGGGCTTCAAATATAAATGACTCATTATGGGTATAACCCGGCCCCTCCTGGCCGTTTATATTCAGTAGTAATATCCCCAACATTAGGCCCCAGATTGATTTGAACCTGTTCATGTCAATCTTCAATACTTAAGAAAAATCCCCTTTTAGCGCCTTCGCATAACCTTGTAATCCGCCATGACATCATCTTCCAAGATTGTAATAAACCGCCATGACGTCACCTGTTATAAAAATTGTATATATCTCCCCTTCATTAATGAGCCTCCGACAAACGAGGCGGCAACTCTGTCACATATCCAACTTTTGGGCTCCTTGATTTTCGCGCCTGTCACTTATCCCTTTGCCTCATAAATAAGACCGGGGGTCCTTTTAATCCCCCCGTGCCTCCTCGCTTATTCTTCTTCCTTGCGCCGCCCTGACCCTCACGCGCGGCCGCCGTCGTCAAGCTCCGCCCTCGACCTCAACTCTAGCCGCTGCATCAACCTGAACGTACCAGAGAAACGCGGCGCTCCTCCGCTGTTTCGTCAGCATCAGTAAGTTTCCCTTTCCCTTGCTCTAGATCCGCCATTATGGTTTCGGTGTTCACCGAGGTTCGAAGCTATTTTTCCCTGTTCGTCTCTGCGCCACAGTTCTTGATCGAAACTTTGATGTTTATCCTGTATAAAGATGGCCATAATCCTTCGTTTCCGCTAATGCATCTCTTTTTAAATAGAAAATCCCATCTGAATCCTTCGACTGTTCAAGTATCAGAATTTTTAACCCTGAATAATTTTCCATTTTCTGACACATGATAGATCCAGATTGGTAATACCAATTTGTGGAAACTGTTTCTCCATCACTTAGTTATGTCAGATCTGTACCTTCCTTACCAGTATAGGCGGTTTAGCTTTTAGAAAATGATAATCCGGCAGGTACCATTAGTCCCCTCTTAAACCGCCGATTTGTTTATCTTTGTAACTCTTCCAATGTTAGACTCCGGTTTAACATGTGTATATGCCTCAACGTCTTTCCCTTTGATCTTGCGACGCTTTATACTTGTCAGTTACAAATCATAAACCGGCATTCTAATCTTTTTCCAGCTGTCCATTGAAATGACCAAACAATTTTATGCTTGTAACTGGGTCCCCTCCCGGGTTACTGAAGAACAACTGAATGGGTGCGTTGCAACCGGCGCCTTAGCAAAAAAGGATGTCATACATTGGAGAGCCCCCGGTCCAGAAAATCCTCCTGAGCCCAAGGATGGAGAAGTGATTGTATTCATTGATCACCTGGGTCGAGGGTTCAGTCCCCCCGGATCAAAATTTTCCGTGATGTACTTGCTAGCTTCCAACTCCACCCTCAAGATATTGGGCCCAACTCTGTGTCCAATATCTACAACTTTCAAGTGTTCTGCGAGGCTTATCTGCAGGAAGAACCCATGGTTGAACTGTTCGGAGATTTCTTCTATCTGAACCGCCGCACTGAATTTACAGATGGGCCCAATACTGAACTTGACGGGGTCTCAATTCAAAAAAGGAAAGATGTCAGTTTTCCTCACGCCAAACATCATACTCATCCCAAAGATTGGAACCAGACTTGGTTCTATTGCCAAGATACATCTCCCATTGAAGAATATCCTCTGCCGGGTTATCATACTCACCGGCTTACCAATACACATCCATTCCCTCAACGGCTGACTGCAAAGGACGATCCAACTATGCACCTCAACTCTCCAAGCTCAGAGCCTTTGTTGCGAACGGTTTAACATGCGTTGACTTTGTCTGCTGCTGGATATCTTGGAGCATTCTGCCTTTAAGCCGCCGCCCCGGTTTAATGTGCGAATATACATGGAACTTACAAGATCCTCAAGGGCATATCAACATTTAGCTAACTGACGCTAAAATTACAGAAGTTGTTAAAAAGATATTGGATGAACCGGTGGCTGTCTGCAGCAAAACAGGGCTTAGTCCCTTCTGTGTTTTCAATAAACAGCCAGCTGTAAGAATTGCATAACTCTTATTTTTAATCCGACCCTTATATCTTTCATCAATCTCTGACAGGACGATGATCCGTTCTGGAAAAAGAAGTCGCAGGATAAACCGGCGAAGACACCTCGTGTCAAGACTAAGGTCACTGATACGTCTCCAACGTATCTATAATTTATGAAGTATTCATGCTATTATACTATCCTTCTAGGATGTTTTATATGCATTTATATGATATTTTATATGATTTTTGGGACTAACCTATTAACCTAGAGCCCACTGCTAGTTTCTGTTTTCTCCTTGTTTTAGAGTATCGCAAAAAAGGAAAACTAAACGGAGTCCAATTGATGTGCCAGTTGACGGAGATCATTTTTGGACCAGAAGAAGCCCACGGAGTACCAGAAGCAGGCCAGAAGAGTCCCGGGCTGCCCACGAGGGTGGGGGGCGCGCCCCCTGCCTCGTGGACAGCCCGGAGACCCCCCTGACGTGAAATCAACGCAAAAATCTTCTATATATATATATACCCAAACTTGCATAAAGAAACCTAGATCGGAAGTTCCGCTGCCGCAAGCCTTTGTAGCCACGAGAATTCAATCTAGGCTCTCTCCGGCACCCTGCCGGAGGGGCCATCATCACCGGTGGCCATGGAGGAGTATCCCGGAGGGGCCATCATCACCATGAAGGCCAAGGACCAGAGGGTGGAGGCCATGGAGGAGGAAGCACAAGGGGGAGAACCTCTCCTCCTCTCTTCCGGTGGCACCGGAGTGCCATCGGGAGGGGAATCATCGCCACGGTGATCGTCTTCATCAACATCACCATCAACATCACCATCCTCATCTCTTTTACGCGGTCCACTCTCCCGCACCCTGCTGTAATCCCTACTTGAACATGGTGCTTTATGCCACATATTATGATCCAATGATGTGTTGCCATCCTATGATGTTTTGAGTAGATATGTTTTGTCTTTGGGTTGATTGATGATCTAGATTGGTATGAGTTGTATGTTTTACTTTGGTGCTGTCCTATTGTGCCCTCCGCGTCGCGGAAGCGTGAGGGATTCCCGCTGTAGGGTGTTGCAATACGTTCATGATTCACTTATAGTGGGTTGGTGAGTGACTGAAACACAAACCTGAGTAAGAGGGATTGTTGCATATGGGAATAAAGAGGACTTGATGCTTTAATGCTATGGTTGGGTTTTACCTTAATGATCTTTAGTAGTTGCAGATGCTTGCTAGAGTTCCAATCATAAGTGCATATGATCCAAGTAGAGAAAGTATGTTAGCTTATGCCTCTCCCTCATATGAAACTGCAATAGTGATTACCGGTCTTGTTAACAATTGCCTAGGACAATTCCGCACACCGATCCACCATTATTCCACACTCGCTATTTATAATATTTAGTAATATATTCTAACTTTATGATAACAGCACCTACTTTTATATTTTAGCTCTCCGATACCATGCAAAGTTATCCTCTTCATACCCACAACGTAGTTTTATTTCTCGTTTCTAGTTGGAAGCAAACGTTCGGTGCACGTAGAGTCGTATCAGTGGCAGATAGGGCTTGAGAGAATACTGATCTTACCTTTAGCTCCTTGTGGGTTCGACACTCCATACTTATCACTTCCACCTTTGGAAATTGCTACGATGATTCCCTGCACTTGGGGATTATCAAGCTCTTTTCTGGCGCCGTTGCCGGGGAGCAATAGCGTGGGGTTGATATCCTCGTGTGTGCTTGTTTGCTTTCTTCACTAAGTAGGTTTTGTTTTTCCTTTTTGTTTCTGTTTAGTTGTGGGTGAAACATAATTTTTTTTAAAAGAATTAAAATACAAAAAATTTATTACTTGCCTCTCATGCCTAAAAAAGTTTTTCAAAAAGAGAAGTGATTGGAAAGTTATGCATTGAAGAAGTGAGGGTCGACCTTGAGCACTTGTGTTCATGCTCACGGAAACAATGTAGAATTTTTCATGGAACTTTCTCTGTAAATAATTATCCCCTTGTATATATTCATTGTATTATAAAAATAATGTGCCAAGCTTTGGTTTTAGGATGATTAGATTGCTTGTTTACTATGTGCAGAACAAAAACAGAAACTTTGGCTGTAGTGCGTGAATTTACATTTTTTACTGGAAAGTCAAATGGATCTAAAACGTTTTGCACATTACTTCTGTACAAATTTTTCAAATTTTCAAATTTAGTTCATAATTTTAGGAGTTACAGAAGTTTGCTAAACTTCCAGATTACTACAGACTGTCCTGTTTAAGACAGATTCTGTTTTTGATGCATTGCTTGCTTGTTTTGATGAAACTATCAGTCTCTATCAGTGGATTAAGCCATGGAAAAGTTATATTACAGTAGATATAATGCAAAAACAAAATATGAATTGGTTTTCAACAGTACTGATAGTAGTGATTTGCTTTGTTATACTAACGGGTCTCACAAAGTTTTTGTTAAGTTTTTGTGGATGAAGTGTTCGAAGAACGAGGAGTTACCAATGTGAGAAGAATAAAGAGAGGCAAGAGTTCAAGCTTGGGGATGCCCAAGGCACCCCAAGTAAATATTTCAAAGGATACTCAAGTATCTAAGCTTGGGGATGCCCCGGTTGGCATCCCATCTTTCTTCTTCAACAAATATCGGTATTCCTTGGTTTTTGTTTTGTTCACATGATTTGTGTCCTTTGTGTTTTTATTTTTCTTTAAGAACCGTGCTAGTATGAGATGTCCCTTCATCAATTTATATAATGCTTCATGTTCTTCACTTATATCTTTTAAGTATGATCTTATAGAATTGCTCTTCGTGCTTCACTTAAATCTTTTGAGTATGGTTTTATAGAATGCTTCGTGTGCTTCACTTATACATTTTGAGCTTGGATATTGGTTAGCTTATATTAATTGGAGAATGCTCCATGAACTTCACTTATATATTTTGGAGTATGAATAATACTATTATTTAAAGTGGGTTTGGAAGAGTGTCAACTTTAGGAATTAGTGATCCCACTATTTTGGAGGATGTTGAATCTTAGTGTGATATTTATGAAAGTGGATTTGGAAGAGTGTCAACTTTAGCTAGTAATGACTCCACTATTTCGGAAGAGGTTCCAATTGAGTATGAGAACAAAGTTTCTATCCATGATGCTACTGAAAATTATTATAAGGGAGGAATACATGCTTGTAGGAGTTGCAATAATATCAAGTTTCCTCTCTATGTGCTTAAAGTTTTGAAGTTATACTTGTTTTGCCTTCCTATGCTAGTTGATTGTTGTTCTTATAAATTGTGTGCTCACAAAATCCCTAGGCATAGGAAGTAGGTTATATTTAAATGTGCTAGTCATATTCTTCAAGATGATCTCTTTGTGCTTCAATTCCTATCTTTTATGTGAGCATCATTGAAATCATCATGCCTAGCTAAAAGACATTAAAGAAAAGCGCTTGTTGGGAGACAACCCAATATTTACCCTTACTGTTTTTGTGTGTTTACATGATTAATATACTGTATTAATCATGTTTTATAGCTTTTGTTTCAATAAAGTGCTAAGTAAGACCTTTGGGAAGACTTGGGTGAAAGTTAAGGTGATCTTGCTGTAAAAAACAGAAACTTTGGGCTCACGAGATTAGCTGTCATTTTTTACAGAAGAGTGCTTTTGAGTGGATTCTTTTTGCAGAAGATTAATAGACAAATTCCTCACGTCCACCAATTTATTTCATAATTTTTGGAGTAGCAGAAGTATGGTTTATGTTCAGATCATTACAGACTGTTCTGTTTCTGACAGATTCTGTTTTCATTGCATAGTTTGCTTGTTTTCTAATTTCTATGACTTATATTTCTCAATATAAATTGTAGAAATGATATGGTACAGTAGGCATTGTGTGAGAACAATTATGAACCTTGTCTTCGAAAGTACTAAAGTGAATGGTTTGCTCTTTATCATACTAACCTATCTCACGAAGTTTGGTTAAGTTTTGTGTGATTGAAGTTTTCAAGTTTTGGGTGAGGTATCGATATGAGGAGAATAAGGAGTGGAAAGACCCTAAGCTTGGGGATGTCCAAGGCACCCCAAGGAAATATTCAAGGAATACTCAAGTACCTAAGCTTGGGGATGCCCCGGAAGGCATCCCCTCTCTCGTCTTCAAAACTATCGGTATACCTTACTCGGAGCTATATTTTTATTCGTCACATGATATGTGTTTTGCTTGGAGCGTATTTTCAATTTTACTTGCTGTTTGAATAAAATCATTGGATCTGAAATATTGAATGAAAAAGAATCCTCCCATGGCTAGTTAATTATTTGACTACTCATGGTTCTTCACTCATATCTTTTGGAGTAGTTTGTCATTTGCTCATGTGCTTCATGAATATCCTATGAGTAAATGGTTGAATAAATTGAATGTCATAAATCTGAATTTATAAATGTTTCGTATGCTTATAACATGGCGAGCAATGGCTTCACACATAATAAGTATAGGTAGTAAACTTATTGAAAGTTAGCAAACGTAGAATTGGTCACTTGAACAATTCATGAAAGAATATTGAAGGGAGAGGGATTTCACATATAAATATACTATCCTGGACATCTTTTGTAATTGTGAGCACTCATTAAAATATGGCATGCTAAAAGGTTGATGTTGGACAAGGAAGACAACGTAATGGGTTATGTTTTCTTATATCTGAAATAAAGTATATTGTCATGGATCGCCCAACACGTTGAGCTTGCCTTCCCCCCTCATGCTAGCCAAATTCTTTGCACTAAGTAGAGATACTACTTGTGCTTCCAAATATCCTTAAACCAAGTTTTCCCATGAGATTCCACCATACCTACCTATGGATTGAGTAAGATCCTTCAAGTAAGTTGTCATCGGTGCAAGCAATAAAAAACTGCCCTCTAAATATGTATGATTGACTAGTGTGGAGGAAATAAGCTTTATACGATCTTGTGATGTGGAAGAAATAAAAGCGACAGACTACATAATAAAGGTCCATATCACAAGTGGCAATATAAAGTGATGTTCTTTCGCATTAAGATTTTGTGCATCCAACCCTGAAAGCGCATGGCAACTCTGCTTCCCTCTGCGAAGGGCCTGTCTTTTACTTTTATCTCTTACCCTTATGCAAGAGTCATGGTGATTTTCACCTTTCCTTTTTTCATTTTATCATTTGGCAAGCACCTTGTGTTGGAAAGATTCTGATATATATATATATATCCAATTGGATGTAAGGCATCATGAACTATTATTGTTGACATTACCCTTGAGGTAAAAGGTTGGGAGGCGAATCTATAAGCCCCTATCTTTCTCTGTGTCTGATTAAAACTTTGAACCCATAAATATCGCGTGAGTGTTAGCAATTGTGAAAGACTAAATGATAGTTGAGTATGTGGAGTTCGCTAAATCAAAGCTCTGACATAGACTCTTCCTGAAAATAAGATGAATTGTAATTGTTTGATGACTGATAACACGGTTTGTTAGTTTTCAAGAAAGTTTATGATCTATACTTTAACATGTGATTAGCTTGTTACTTTATCATGAGAAGTTTTATGAGATGAGCTACTGTTATGACATGTAATCATGCTAGAAAAAGTGATTGGAATTATCATTGATCAAACTTAAGCACTTGCTAGCATTCACACATCATAAATTATTTCTTTTATGATTTACCTACTCGAGGACGAGCAGGAATTAAGCTTGGGGATGCGGATACGTCTCCAACATATCTATAATTTATGAAGTATTCATGCTATTATACTATCCTTCTAGGATGTTTTATATGCATTTATATGATATTTTATATGATTTTTGGGACTAACCTATTAACCTAGAGCCCAGTGCCAGTTTCTGTTTTCTCCTTGTTTTAGAGTATCGCAGAAAAGGAAAACTAAACGGAGTCCAATTGACGTGCCACTTGACAGAGATCATTTTTGGACCAGAAGAAGCCCAGGGAGTACCAGAAGCAGGCCAGAAGAGTCTCGGGCTGCCCACGAGGATGGGGGGCGCGCCCACCCCCCTAGGGCGCCCCCCTGCCTCGTGGACAGCCCGGAGACCCCCCTGACGTGAAATCAATGCAAAACTCTTCTATATATACCCAAAATTCCAGAAAGAAACCTAGATCGGAAGTTCCGCCGCCGCAAGCCTCTGTAGCCACGAGAAGTCAATCTAGGCCCTCTCCGGCACCCTGCCGGAGGGGGCCATCATCACCGATGGCCATGGAGGAGTATCCCGGAGGGGCCATCATCACCATGAGGGCCAAGGACCAGAGGGTGGAGGCCATGGAGGAGGAAGCACAAGGGGGAGAACCTCTCCTCCTCTCTTCCGGTGGCGCCGGAGTGCCATTGGGAGGGGAATCATCGCCACGGTGATCGTCTTCATCAACATCACCATCCTCATCTCTTTTACGCGGTCCACTCTCCCGCACCCCGCTGTAATCCCTACTTGAACATGGTGCTTTATGCCACATATTATGATCCAATGATGTGTTGCCATCCTATGATGTTTTGAGTAGATATCTTTTGTCTTTGGGTTGATTGATGATCTAGATTGGTATGAGTTGTATGTTTTACTTTGGTGCTGTCCTATTGTGCCCTCCGTGTCGCGCAAGCGTGAGGGATTCCCGCTGTAGGGTCTTGCAATACGTTCATGATTCGCTTATAGTGGGTTGGTGAGTGACTCAAACACAAACCCGAGTAAGAGGGATTGTTGCGTATGGGAATAAAGAGGACTTGATGCTTTAATGCTATGGTTGGGTTTTACCTTAATGATCTTTAGTAGTTGAGGATGCTTGCTAGAGTTCCAACCATAAGTGCATATGATCCAAGTAGAGAAAGTATGTTAGCTTATGCCTCTCCCTCATATGAAACTGCAATAGTGATTACCGGTCTTGTTAACAATTGCCTAGGACAATTCCACACACCGATCCACCATTATTCCACACTCGCTATTTATAATATTTAGTAATATATTCTAGCTTTATGATAACAGCACCTACTTTTATATTTTAGCTCTCCGTTACCATGCAAAGTTATCCTCTTCATACCCACAACGTAGTTTATTTCTCGTTTCTAGTTGGAAGCAAACGTTCGGTGCACGTAGAGTCGTATCAGTGGAAGATAGGGCTTGAGAGAATATTGATCTTACCTTTAGCTCCTTGTGGGTTCGACACTCCATACTTATCACTTCCACCTTTGGAAATTGCTACGATGATTCCCTGCACTTGGGGATTATCAGTCATCAAGAAGCCTCATTGACAATGACTATGACCAGGATGACGCTGAAGGCAGCCAAGCTGACGATGTAGAGGTAATTATTCTTTCCTCCGGTTCAGATCCTCTGCCAACACAGAAAATTTGTCAAGCAAACCGGAAAGTAAGATTTTCTCACCCCCTAGCTCACTTGGACCCAAACTTTCTTTTGAAGAAGCAGCAACACGAAGCTCGCCGTACAACCCGGCACAGCGGCCAGGTAGTTACCTCCGCCGGTTTACCGAACACTCCAGTCCGGAAACGTCGATCAGAGGTCTCTTATATTCCTGATACTTCTTACCCCAAGGCGGGTTGTTTCCACAGCCTCTTAATCCGTCTGATTCAAATTATCAGGGAACACCTCATTCATCCTCTGGCGAGTCAACGACCACACAACTTCCAACCCTCAAGACGGTTCCTGGGTGAGTTATGCTTTAATTTTATCCTTAATACATTATATTTGCCCGATGTATTGATCTTTATGTTTGTTCTCCTCAGTGCCAAGCCTAGACCCAACAAGAAGGCCCGGTTAAATAAACCGGCTGACGACAATGTAGTTATTGATCCGGAAAAAACTCCAGATCCGGAAGAAACAAATGCTGATGCCATGCTTGATGATCCGCCACCACAAGATTATGACTTTGTTGTTGAACAAGTAGAGGTTGATCCAACGGGCCATGCTGATAAAACGACAAGCCCGGTCCGAGCCACTGACAAACCATCAAGCCCAGTCCGCGCCGCTGATAAACCGTCAAGCCCAGTCAAGGCTGCAGATGACAAGGCAGATGATGTTATGATTACTGGCTTTGGCCACACCACCCCTGGTAATCCTGTTGCTTTATCAAAGCATAGTGCCAAGGAAGAGCTTTCTGCTATGAGCAAAGGCAAGTGGAATGCAGACTTGTCAAGCTATGCCCATCTCAACGCCCAATACATTCATTCCGGCTTCTTAAATCGTCCGTACACAAGCCGCGACTATGAAGCTGGCTTAGTGAACTTGATGAAAGAACGATATGAGGTAACTACTGCTTAACTCTGCATATCTGTTTCTCTTGTGTCCAAACATCCACTCCAGTAGCCCCCAAGGGCCGGTTTATGATATCAATCTAAACCGGGACTTTAGAATACCTCAACATTGCGCGTACCCCACACGGGCCGGTTTATCTTTTCAAGCTGAATCGGGACTTTTACCCATGTTACTTTGAACAAATGTACATTAGCCCCCAAGTGCCAAGAATAATACCTGTATTGTGCTCGGGACTTGTAAAATTTTCTGATAATCAAGCAAATAGGCATTAGCCCCCAAGTATCAAGTGTATAACTTGTTATGTGCTTGGTACTTCAAATATGTGCTGCCAACTCATGATATGTCTTGCTCTTATAGGCTGAGCTGAGCAAAAAGGAAGCCCAAACCGCTGATCTTCAAGAGAACATCAAGTCCCAACAAGCAGAAACCTCCAGAGCCAAAGATGAACTGACCAGTGCCTTAGCAGCCATGGAGAAGCTGAAGGAAAATTTCAAGAAGGAGCGGGCGGATTGGGACATAGAGAAAACCACATTGCAAAAGAGAGCTGAGGATGCAGAGGCAGCCCTTAAACCGGTGGCAGAAGAGCTGACTGGTTTAAAGCGGTAGATAAATGCCATGACCACTGCTGTGTTTGGTAAATATCCTCACTTTAAGTTTTCGACATATATTATCCCACCAGTTGCTGGTTTACTGATGCTCTTTATGATGCAGGAACTCGCATTACCCATCGAGGCTCTGACATGCAGAAGAAATTGAAAGCAATTGTATACTGGCGCGCAACGGATCATATGCACTGCTTCTCATAACAAGCCTCCCCCAACCTTGATCAAGGAAACCTTAGAAAGGTTGTCAATGTTGCCTGCCCGGTTTGAAGAATTAAAAAGATCGGCTGCAAGGGCAGGTGCTCTGACCACGCTAACCCGGGCTAAAGCATGGGTGCCTGTTCTTGATCCGGTGGATGTGGGTAAGGGCTATCCAAGCTTAAGGGAAGACGGATTAGATTTTGACAATGATGACCTTCGAGCCATAACCAGGGAAATGCGTCCACTGGCTTGCCAATTGGCTGAAGAAACTGATCTTTCACACTATCATGCGATTTATGACGTCAACAACAAACGGGTTGCTGCACCGACTCCTGATGCTCAAAATCTTATCCCGCCAATCCATAAGCATACCTATGCCCGTGACGTTGAACCGTCCACACTTATAAGCGATGTATTCCAAGCCCTAACTGGGATCAATTGGGCAACCATTAACTTCCAGCCACTGGATAGAGAGGAGGAAGGTGAACCGGCGCAAGATGATCCGCAGCCGTCAAGTCAGCCTGGGGACGAGTCATGATCCGGAGGCCGGTTTAGCCTTCTGCATACTGCCACACTTGCTGAAAACAATTATTCTTTTGGGCATTAAAGTGCCTTGTAATAGGCTAGTTCAAACACTTGGCCTGCCATGCCATCGCGCATATTTATTTTGCCTGACACTGTTAATCCGCCATGCTTAGGATATATTATGCTCATAATCCGTAGCGGTTTTATTCAAGCTGTTCCTGCATACAATAAGTTGGAAGTGTCCTGGTTGTTTACCGCCGGACGGGTCATGATGCCCAAATATATAGCCAGGGTTTATAACCAAGGCTGTATTTGAAAATAATCAAATATGAAATAGATGATACCTGTGACATTGAATCACACCGTTGGTTGGCCAACTTTATTGTAGTAAGGGTGATAACCCCAATCTTGAGTACTGATAACTCCTTCCATATTGTGCCAATTTATGATAAAACCATACCGGGTTGTGATAAACACCGGATTATCCATATATAACACTGGCGACTTATAGTCGAAACCAGACCGGGTCAATAAACGCCGGATTATAACTGATCATGTACTGGCAACTTGTAGTTGAAAGCCAAGCCGGGTCAATAAACGCCGGTTTATCATAAAAATATTATCAACCTCATTAAAGGAGAAAAAACTTGGAAAATAAAAGCATAAAAAGAACATGCAAGGCTTTTCATCGGCTGCCAGGCCAAAAATCGAGGCTTTTCATGGGCTGCCAGGCCCAAATCGAGGCTTTTCATGGGCTGCCAGGCCACTGAGTTAAACCATTTTACAAAGCCTTTTAAGATGGACCTCACATTAACCAATCGTCGTTTTAACTTTGACAAGTCCAGGGTCTATGAGATTGACTTGTCAAATGTTCGGCGGGTCATACTAGGATTACCTGGACGGAGTGGCTTACTTAAAGAGGCGGGATAACCCGGGGTTTTAGGTGAATACACCTGGCTTCCAAGCCTGGCTTGATAGCCTATTACAAGGGTGTAGACTCTTTTTCTTTGAGAAGCAAAGAGCCCCCAAGCAATATTTTGAGCTGTGCTCAGTGGGTGCCTATGTTTGAGTTGTGCTTTTGCAACACTCTCTTTGGTCCCTAAGTGATTTCCTGTTGGCCTTAAGCCGATCAAGAGGTGTAGCTATGGTTCGAATACGACCAAGCCCCCAAGTGATTTCCCTGGTGGCCTTACGCCGATCAAGAGGTGTAGCTATGGTTCGAATACGACGAAGCCCCCAAGTGAATTTTTTATATATGGCTTTATAAGCCGGATCAATGGGTAAATAGGAATCCGCTTTATGAACAGAAGCCCCATGTAATCACACATGATGTAAGGAAAACAACAAAGACCCCGCTTTATCTGAGGCTCCACTTTATTATATTGATCATAATATATACATTGTCATAACTATGTACATAAGAAGAGCGTGTGGCTCAAGTATAATAAGGCCGAAGGTGAGCGATATTCCACGGCCGGTGGGTCTCCTCCTCCGATTTACGTGAGTGTTTGTGCTCTCGAACATCGATAAGGTAGTATGACCCGTTATGCAGATTCTTGCTGACCACAAAGGGCCCTTCCCAAGGCGGGGATAACTTGTGCATATCAGTCTGATCCTGGATGAGTCGGAGCACCAGATCGCCTTCTTGAAAAGTTCTGGTTCTAACCCGGCGGCTCTGATAACGACGCAGATCTTGCTGGTAAATCGCCGAATGAGCCGCTGCAATGTCACGCTCCTCATCTAGCAGGTCAAGTGCTTCCTGTCGTGCCTTCTCATTGTCAGTTTCGACATAAGCCGCCACATGAGGCGAGTCATGACGGATGTCACTAGGGAGAACCGCCTCTGCCCCGTAAACCATGAAAAAAGGCGTGTAACCCGTAGATCTGTTGGGTGCACTACAAAAAAATACACTTCCGTGATGATACGTGTTTGTCACAGTAGGTCGCGTTTTTTGTCATGCATGTACATCCATGACAAATTTATGACAGAATCAAGAGAGTCATACCTGTGCTTCGTAGAAGTGTTCCATGACATTACCAAAATTATCATCACGGAAGTGTCCACTTCCATGACGATAAATCGCGCGTCACAGAAGTGCTTTCGTCAAGGGTGACCGACACGTGGCATCCACCGTAACGGAACGCCGTTAAGCTATCGGGCCGGGTTTTGGATCCGATAACCCGTTAACAGCCGCGACCAATGGGGATTTTCCACATGTAAAATCACCATTGGCTGGAGGAAACACGTGTCGGCTCATCGTTGGGACAGATGTCATCCACTCATTGGACAGAAGGCGCCTATGATACGTCGACACATGGCACGGCCCATCAAGTTTAAATGGGCCGGCCCAACTAAAGGCCCACAAGATTTTGCGGACCATAATGGGCCGGCCCAGCTAAAGGCCCACGAGATTTTGCGGACCATAATGGGCTGGCCCAGCTAAAGGCCCACAAGATTTCGCGTGCCATAATGGGCCGGCCCAGGTAAAGGCCCACAAGATTTTTGTGTGCCATAATGGGCCGGCCCAGGTAAAGGCCCACAAAATTCTTGCGGATCATAATGGGCCGGCCCAGCTGAAGGTCCATGAGATTTCGCCGACACTAATGGGCCAGCCTAGCTGTAGGCCCACAAGATTTTGAGGACCCTAGTAGGCCGGCCCATTAACTGGCTGCCATGTTTTGGGCCAAATGTCGGCCCATATTTGATCCGGTCCATTAATGGTCTGCCACGTTCCGGGCCTAATAATGGCCCATATGAGATCCGGCCCGTTAAAAGCCTCCCACGTTCTGGGCCAAATCATGGCCCAGATCAGGTCCGGCCCTTTAAGAGGCTTTGACCTCAATTATGGCCCATATCAGATTGGGCCCGTTAACTGGACACTATGCTTTTGGGCCCACTTGCTAAAGTCCCATTTAGTAATTCGACCTGATATTAGTTTTGGCCTGTTAAGGGCCCGTTTAACATTTCGGCCCTATATTAATTTCGGCCTGTTAAAAGCCCGTCATATAGTTGGGCCTAACTACGGCCCGGTTTGGATCCGGCCTGCTCGCAGCCGATATCTGATTGGGCCAAACAAGGACCGAGACAATTTTGGCCTATTAAAATCCCGTGATTTGATTCGCACAATCATGGGCCAGGGTCCATTTCGGGCTGCTGCCGGCCCGTGAGCTGTTCGACACGTTTTAGGCCCAACCTACTTCTCAGCCTCCTAAAAGCCCATTGAGTTTTCTTGCGAAAAGAGGGCCGGGGGTTACTCGGCCTATTAAAGGCCCGAATCTACTAGTGGGTAAGTTTGACGAGGCCCATGATGCGGATCATACATCGTGATTGCCTGACGGCCCGATTATGTACCATAATTTTACGGTTTGGCTGGTTTACTGCGAAGACAGGATATATATACAGTAAAATAACTGCAGCATCGTGAATAAGAAAAAACCTAGACTATACAATAAAGAAATTACGGCATATTACATCCACTGGGCATCAAAGTTCGCCACTATGATAATAAAGCACAAGCAGACAGCAGATTACATACACTGGGCATCAAAGATCGCCACCAGTGCAAATAAACACGCCGACAAAATAATATACAAAACCGACAACACTTCAATAGAGTTCAAGAAAGGTTAGCCCTGCTGGCGAGCTGCAGCGCAACCACCTGAGCAAGATGATGAGACTGCACTTGTTCAACACTTATATCTTCCTCACTCTGAAAGATAAACAAGCAGACAGATGACAGGTTTTGCACATAAAAGTATCAGTGCTGACAATTCATCACATTTCTTACTAGCGAATAAAGTGACACAGTTTAAAATTGCATTAACACAATATGGTATTGTTCAGGTCAAGACATGGCAGGAAATGACATTGTGAAGGAGTTGGCAGCTTCACGACACCACTGGATTACAGATCAAGAACTCATAAGTATCAATGGTTAGTGTGCTGTCAATTTATCCCATTTCAGATTGGCAAATAAAGAGACGGTTTAAATAATAGTAGAATGATATGACATTGTTCATAGTTAAGACATTGCAGAATATGACATTGTGTTGTAGTGGGTAGGTTCACCACACTACTGGATTACGGATGAAGAACAGAAGCATACATGCAGTGCAAAAGAAGATCACTTGCTCTGTATAGTTTAATTTACATGGTATGAAGAAGGAACTTGGTTGTACAACTGAAAACTTAAATTGAGAAGCACAAACTTTTGTTTATGAACTACATAATAAACTTTAAACATGCAATTTGATGCAAACACAAAAAATAAATAGCTGCTGGAGTCATGCCTAACCAAATATACACAACAAAGTTTGAAGGCTTGAGAAGGACAAACTTACATTACTGGTGAAGACAGGCTCTATAAAGCCCTTGTCCATGCTGATGGGGGGCAATTCAAGAAGTTTACCACAGAATCTTCTTCATAAGCATTGCCTTTATTCTACATTTTGTTAAGAGTAAATATAGATGTGATAATATACAAAAAATGGAGAATATTTAAGATAAGATGAAGAGTGATGCTACATAACCAAGTAGCTATAAATGTATGTGCAGCGATACAGGCAAAAGGCACAGCCAAGAGCAATGCACAGCTAAACTTCTTCAGTACCAACCTTATGGTAAGAGTAAATATAGATCTGATGTGTAGAAAATGGAGGGCAAAGGAAAATAAGCTGCAAAGTGATGGTACATGAACAACTACCTGTCAATATAAGTACACTGATAAACGACAGCATGTACTTACAAGAACAATGCAGAGCTAAAAAAATCATTGGCATTGGATATATTCTACACTAATGTAACCATTCATACAGATCAGATAATTTGGAGCGAACAATTGATAAGCAAGCTATCATGCATACTGCTGTCACATAATGAACAAGGTATGTATGCAAGTACAGTGATACAGGACAACAGGTACTAACAAGAGCAAAGCAGCGGGCAGCATATTTGCGATATCCTGTTGTTCTTTTCAAACCGGAATTCTTCTTCGAGCAGATTTCCTGCAAAAAAGATCCGTAAGGCACATGCGGAAAAGTAGAAGTTCAAATTGTCATTCGATTTCATAGACAGTACCTCATCCTGGGAACGAGACCAGTGCATAACAAGGTTTTTTTCCATTCAATGTCTTCTAAATTTAGCACAGGAGACTTCACCGGAAATTCGTTTATAGACTTGCCATCAAAGTGTGATTTCCTCAGGTAACACCGATACTGCTGCAATGCTTCCTTGAAAAGCACAAGCAAGCTTTGCTCGTCATGTCTATCCAGATTGACCCTCGCCTAGTTACAACAATGTAATGTAAATCATTGATGTGTTCGATCAGCAGAAAACAGGAAAATAATAACCATGAATAATAGCACTTACACGTAAGTTGGACAGGAAGATGTGAAAATGGTGTTTGTCTTCACTATAATCTTCCCATGATGGGAATATATGCACGTAGTCCCTAACAACATTGAAAGCATTGTCTTTTAAACTGGGAATAAATGGAATGGGGTTCCAATCTACAGGAATTGGCCGTCTCTGCAGTTGGGATAGGTCTTCGGCCAGTGGACTTGCTGTACTTTTTGCTGGAGTGGGATTTTTCTGTGGTACAGCTGGTGCTATGGCAAATGAAATCGGTATACCTTTTGCTGGAGTGCAGGTCCTGTGTGGTGGGGCTAGTGGTGTGGCCAGTGAAGTATGGGTACAGTCTGCTGGAGTCGGTCCTACGTTTAGTGTCACTGGTTGTACAGCCAATATAAGTGGGGCGCTGTCTGATTTCTCCGGCACCACCACATTTTTCAAGGACTTTGCTGGTGCTCCTTCAGGTTCGGCAATCACCCTCTTCCTTTTTGATGTCTGATGCACAAGAACAGCATTTGAGTGGAAAAACATGGTATGATGATAGATGGAATATGTATTGATAATGGATGGGCATGGCATCTTGAGTTATATGATGAGTAAACTAAGCAGATGGCGGTGCAACAAAGTAGAAGAAATGCAAGACAACATATGCAAGATACGCGCAATCAATAAAACCTTGCTAAATTAGAGCAGGCACCTTGATGGGTGAACAGGACAGGCCATCTGCCTTTGACTCCTCGAGGTTAGAATAGTCATTAGGATGATATTCTGAATAAGAATCAACAGGTGGGGAGCGTATGAGTTTCATTGCTTCCAGAATGGCACTCAATGCCTTGGTGCTAATTTTGTAAGTCATTGCAGTGTTCCACAATATTCTTCTGATGCGCGGATTCTGATATTCACTGTAATTGCATATAATATCTGAGAACCATGAAAACACAAATAGTTGTGAGATTATCTTTGTAATGCAGATGATATTCTAATATAGGGGCGCACCTGTAAACACTTGTGTGCTATCACTGGATTCTGATGAGAGAGCTCATGTGTGCTGTAATATGGTGCGTGCATTTATATAATCTGGTACAAGTACACACAAAAAAGGCTCCAGAAGTAAGGATAGCTGGCAGATGATAGGTTCATAATATACTATATAGAGGGTTTATTGCCAAACCATGATAACAAGAGCACACAACAACTAGGCAGATCATAGTGTACATTACAGGGGTACACCATAACCACGATATATAAATCGGGAAAGTGGAACTGGCTTGAAAATACGGTGTTGTATTGCCGCTAGTAATTGAAAGCCTATCGATCACGTACAGGCCAGCTCTATCAGCTGTTGACTGCAGATGTCCCTGCGCCCTTTCCTGACAAGGAACATACTGTATGTACTAAATACAGAATAAACAAAGAGGAACATGTTAAAGAACAAAAGAGGAAGCATATTCTTGAGGTTCCGCTTCATTGCATACAATGTTGGTTGCCCACTCATGATGAATCACAGCGCCCAAAGAAATGCAATTCCATGTTGTGTCTCTATATGTGGCAATTTTGAACAAGAGTCATTAGGATCATATTCTGAACAAGAATCAACAGGTGGGGAGCGTATGAGTTTCATTGCATCCAGAATGGAACTCAATGCCTTGGTGCCAATTTTGTAACTCATTGCAGTGTTTAGCTTCAAGAGTGGACTGCTTCTAGTGCGACACAAAGCAGCTACACAGATCATAGTGTAGATATAACGGGGAAAACCGTAAGCATCAGAGTAAAATCAACAAAGTGGAACTTGCTGGAATATATGTGCTAGTATTGCCGGTATGGCTAGAAAGGCTTCGGATACCAGCTCTCTTCAAGTGAAGGTGCGGTACTGTTAATATCAGTGTTACTCTCAAAGGCGACACGGCTCCCCGCATTTCCTTGCTATTCTTATAGGATTCAAGTGGGCAGGTGACTACAAATCCTATTCCTATGTTTACAAGATCCTACGAATCAAAGAGGCTCAAAGTGTCCATCACAACCAACCGTATAGACCTCTACACTGCAAAAGTCCCTGCTCATCTTTAGTACAAGGAACATACTGTACCACTATCATACTCCCTCCGTTCCAAAATATAAGTCTTGGTAGAGATTTCCACTATGGATCACATACAGATGTATCCAGATACATTTTAGAGTATAGATTCACTCATTTTGCTCCATATGTAGTCCATGGTGGAATCTATACAAAGACTTGTATTTAGGAATGGAGAGAGTACATATTAAAGAAGAACGGAAGAGGAACATGGTAAAGAAGAGCAAGTAGATTTTGGATAATAAAATGTTGGTTGCGCAGTGCCCACACATGATGAACCAGAGCGCATTAAGAATGCAACTCCCAGCTATCTCTCGACCATTTCAGGCGGTTGGATGAAGATCCTACGTCTCCTAACCCATCTTCTTCCTCGTCTCTGATTCTTCCCATACAGAACACCGCACGGGCTGCCGGCCGGACCATCGGCCTCCGCCGCCTGTGTTCCTCCGCCACCCCCACCCCCCACCCCCGCCCCAACCCCCACCCGCGTCGAGTTTTCTTCGTTCGGCGAGGCTCCACAACCACCCAAGCCCCTTCGTTCGCACCGGCGAGCTCTGAAAAATCGACTGACCCAATTTTGAAATTTAGTCTACTATGATTTAACTAGTGTGGAATATAAAAGGGGAAAACCATAAGCATTGGGAGTATAGTGTTGAGCGTGCCATGGCGGATCTGAAGGTGCAAACCGGACAAATGAAACTTCGCAACCAAGACAAGAAATCAGAGTAAAGCAGTGGCGATCTATTTTCTTGCTGTGATAAATAAGTTGAGCAGATACGAAAGAGTACCGCCTCTGGTGCGGCGCCGTGTACGCATCTGCTGAGAATTTGACGGTGCTGCGGTAGCGATGGCTGTCGGCGGCGTGGAAGCAGATCTAGGAGGGTAGACGGTGGCGGCGGGGCGCGGTGGACGAGACGGTCGTGGAGCGGCGCCGGCAAGGTGGACGACGGCGGGGATGAAGCGAGAGGACGGGATGCAAGGATCCCGGTCCGAAGCCGTGGATGAGAGAGGTCGATCTCTTGTAATGGACAGCAGCGTTGGGGTATCAGCTCCGGCATGGTGGAGGAGGACGGCGGTGGATGGGGTGGCGGACGGCGGCGGACGGAGGAGGGTGGGGTGGAGAGGGTGTTTTGGCGCCCACGGAGTACGAATGGGGAAAAGGGAGGTAGAGAGGAAGGGGGGAACCATGTATTCAGGGCGCGCTTGTCTCAAATGCGAGGAAATTTACAAACTTGGCCCCCGTTTCAAATTTCTACTACATCACAGCAACATTAGTCGGTTGGGGATAGGACGGTAATCTCGCATACACCGAATATTTGCCGACGAGAGTTTGTTTTTGGCGCCCACCGTGTATGAATATGAATCGGGGAGGGAGTCGGTTTCGGCTGAGGACACACTGTGTTTTGGCGCCCACCGTGTATGAATCCGGGTGAGAGGCGGTTACGTCACGTTTGGATGAAATTACAAACCTACCCCTATCGAAACCTATAGAAATCCAGCAGATAGGCTTTGCGTGGCAGGGATAGGCACTAGTGATTTCCATCTCACAGATTTTGGTTTCGGGCGGTTACTGTGACTTTCCCCGCTTCGTTCAAATTTTGCAGAGTGCATGTTTACCGTGCCAACTCAATTCGAATCCCGTTTGTATTCTTTTTTTTTTGGGCGGGATCCATTTTCAATTGGAATTACATTCTATATACATCATTTTTTTATATATACTTTCAAAAGCACAACACCATTTATACATAAATATGGTTTAGAAATGGCATGATCTCACATTCATAAGGTTGTATCCATCAATTTGGATTTTCAAATATTTGAAACCACTTTATGTTGAAATCCAATGTATGCATTCCTCGCTAACTGTCTCCAATTAATGTGTGTTTCATGCGGGTTTTTTTACTTCTCAAACATGTATAATGTGTTTCACACACGCAACATATAGTGTAATCCCGTTTAGACATTAATTGCATATAAACCATGCATTGTTTGTAATTGAAGAATCTATGGATCACCAATATTGATAAACTATATAACATTACACGTGTGCCCAAATTCAAATGAATATGCATGTTTGATACACCAATTTGCGTTATGATATTATCGATGTCGTGATCTCCAGTTTAAATATTTGAATCCCCTTTAATCCAGATATTCGTCTCATATAGCTATCACTCATGCTTATATAGGACTATCTCTCTGGACCTATACGCGTTCATCGTCTCTCAGGTATCTCTCGTGCTACCTGTATGTCGACAATGATCTTTTATCTTCGTAACACACTGACGGTACTCTCTCCCTCGACCTTCATCACTCTATCTCTCTCTAAGTATATCTCGCTCCCTGCTATGTGTCTCTAACTATGATTCTCCATGTGGAATCTCTTTCTCTCACACAAACACAAAACTTTGTCTCCCGGGGTCTCATTTCTCTCTACTATTCCCACGTGTGCCACTCACACACCCCTCATACAGAGATGTCTTTCGCTCCTTAGAGATGAGAACCTACGACTCTTCCTCTTCAATGTCTCTTTCTCACACACAAACACAAACTCTGTCTCCCAGGGTCTCATATTTCTCCATTGTTCTCTTGTATGTCGCTCACACACACCCTCTCTCCCTAGAGATATCTTGCGTTCCCTCGTAGGTCTCTCTAGCTATCACTCTCGTTGTGAAATATCTTTCTCTCTCGCAGACACAAAACTCCGTCTCTCTGGATCTCATTTCTCTCTGATATCTGTTTGTATGTGACTCACATGCACCCTCTCTCTATCTCTCTCACACCCACACACATAACCCAGCCTTCTGATCCACTCGACTCCTATCTCTAACGCACACTAGCTAGCATCTTTATCTTTCTATTTATCTGTTTCTCCATCAACCTTCTTTCTCGCCCTCACTCTTGATTCCTATCACGCACACTACATATGTTTCTCTCTACATGCAGTCAAGTGCCCTCTCACACACATATATAACTTCACCCTTTGAACCACCCGACGGTCATCTCCAACACCCAAACTAGCGGATGTCCCCCTAGCTAGCATCTCCATCTCTGTATCTATCTGTAGTTTCTCCATCAACATTTCTTTCTCGCACGGAGTCTTGCTTCCTATCACCCACACTATATATGTCTCTCCATACATATGCATTTATAGGTTGGTCTCTTTTGCACAATCGTTGCGCCTCACTCCCTCTGCTCGCCATAGGTGCATGCTCCAGCCCACGCCACTATCTCTTAAAGACAAAAACACATGCTCAATTGTCGGGCCTTCTTCCCTGCATTCTCACATGCATGCATATTGTCATATCGATCCGTCTCTCCCATGTCGTTGATCTTATGACTTATGTCTTCTTTCTTTTATCTCGATCATGCGCGCGCGCACACACACACACATCCCACGTATACATGTATACCTCTCACACATGCACGTTCAAGGTCTCTATGTCTCCATACGTAGTTAATTACCCTCAATCCTAACGCCACATCGAATCGTTCTCCTCTTTTATGCACATAACTTCCGCCTGGATGGGTAAAACACACACTCACACTTAACACTCTCCTTCTAGCTATCCCCCCCCCCCGCCTCTCACTCTTCCCCTATATCCCCGAAACCAATAAGACCATCCCTTTGTTTAATTCCCGCCTACATGCACCATCGATATATAGTAGTCTTCCTCGGTGTCTCTCGAACAAACACGTTCTCTCGATGTCGACTCCTCTCACGCGCACACACCTTCTCTTCCCTCTCTACGGGCATTTTCTCTCTCGCACCCCATCGTTGGTGGCCTCTGCCATACACATCACCTCTCTATGATGAAGCCATGCACACTTAAATTACATCCTCCACAGAGGACCCCGCGACACACACACAC
>NC_057814.1:165414472-165442458 GCF_018294505.1 Triticum aestivum | reverse complement strand
ACTAAGACTCCATCTCACACACACATGCTCTAGGCGGAGCATTTGTTCCTACCACCCTTCATCCAACCTTACCCGTATGATAAACAATCACCTTTATTTACTTGCATAACATGGACAAATTCCACTTTACTTTAGTAGTCAGCAAACTTATCATCTGTACCCTTATAAAAAAATGAGTTGGCGGTGATGGTGTGCCTGCCATCTTGTAATACAGATCGTATGATCTATATCTGAGGATAGAAAGCAAACTATGATAATTTTACAAAAGATACCCGCACCTCTCTCCACATCATTATCTCCCGCAACCTCATTGCTCAGCAATTAAAAAAGGAATAAGTCTCTGGAACAATCTAGCATGCATGGTGGCCGCTGCCACCTGCCGGCGCCGTCCATCCCCATGCCTCCGCCCATTCCGACCACCAGTCACCACCACGCTCCACTCCTCCTCGCCTTATCTCTCATCTTTCATTTTTTCGATGACATTCTCGAGATACCAGTTTTCCGATAAAATTCTTGAGATATCATTAGTTTTTACACATGGGATTACTCCTGCATGGGTCAATCACAACAGGTGTTCTGTAAAAAAATGCATATTGATGTTCCGTGCAATGCACGAGAATCTTGCTTGTAATTATATAATGCAAATCACGAGCAGGAAGGGACATTTTTTTGACACAACCACGTTAACATGGCCACGTAAATCACTAGCTAAAGTAAATACCATTATACTTATATACCGATGCAAAAGGTTGAGTACAAGTCCGAAGAGTAGAGTCGCACACACGCACTCTGTCTCTCAGAATCTCTCTCACACACACACCAGTTACGTGACGCCCACTTAAGCAGACACGTATGTTACAATTTATGCACCCGCGGGTACACGTGATGCTGCGCATTTATTTAAGCCGGAAGGCGAACCCAAACAGTAGCTGCATTCATTCCCCTCCCGCAGCCTCTTCTCTGGTCGCCGTCGCCCGGTAGCCATGGGCCGGCCGAAGGTAACAACATACGCCATACTCCCGCCGGAGCGGCGCTTTAATATGGAAATTTTAGTGGTCATGCATGCATCTTTTTGTGCTAGCACTCCTATATAAGGGTTGACCGGTCGCTTCCCGCGGACGTGCGCGGGCGGTGGAAGAGGAAGGAGAAGGGAAGCGGGCTGTGGAGTAACGTTTTTTACCACAATTTCTTAGGAAACTGAGTGCAATAATTGAGTAGTTTTGCAAACTACCAGTACTACACCTGAAACGGTTCAAAACCTATACTCCCTTGCCAGCGCGCACTTCCCGCGTGAAACGGTCAGCGTCGCCCTGGAGCGTTAGTGCTGCATTAACGCCCGGCCAGAGCGGAGGCGACCTCTCACTGGCGCCGGCTTTGAAGTGGCGCGACGGCCAAGAGAGCGCCGCTTCCCGGTGCACGCGACTGCTCCGCGTCGAGACTGGCCATAGGCCCTGTTTGGATCCATGGGTTAGAGTTAGTTTGAGCTAGTTGGGGCTCAAATAGCCCTAAATTATCCAAGCATGAGGGTTTAAATTGGAGCAAGTTGCACCGAACCCACCAAAAAAAACTATCCCACTAACTGGAGATAGTTCTCATTGGGACCACTGAAAAATCACTTTTCTCTCTCCATGAAGTGCATTTATTGTCAATCTAACCCTGTCATCCAAACACCTCTTTGGCTACAGTTAGTTCAGGGTTAGTCATGAGTTAGTCTAACCTCTAGCTAAGTTAGAGTATCAAACAAGAGCAGTATAGGACATGCAAGTTGCTCAAAGCATACAGGCAAATTCGTACGTGAAAGGATTTTTTTCTTTTTGAAAACGAAACGTGAAAAGAATTTTTTTTAGAATGCTCTTGGCATGTCACTAACATGTGATAGTTAACCGACCTCAATAGACGGCAGAAACGCCAGCCCGCCGCACTTTGATAGAGACGAGGAGGGAGAAGCGATACATGCTGCTGGATTACTAGAGATAGGTGTCGCATGGAAGCCAAGAAATATGGTGATAGCGTGGGTTAGCCATGTACTAGTATGATGTAACTACACTGGGTTGCCGTGTTTCGTACTCTTCCAGTCCACTGTGGAGATGATTGGTTAATTTTATATCGCTGAATAAGATTAAATATTATGAGTGCAGACGCTCCACCACGAGGTTCCTTGCTCCTTCTCGGTCCTCCGGAATCTATGTTCTTCCACTCTATTTTTTTACGTGAGCTTTGTTCATCCTTTTGCCAACACGCGAGACATCTAGCATCAAGGTGCACGTGTTATGCAAGGATCGTTCCATCTATATGAAGAACACGTGGGACTGGAACTACGAGACGAACATGTACCCAGGAGTGGACGTACAAACCTGAGTAATGTAGCGCAGTAAGTGAAGTAGAAAGGCACAATGGTATGAACATGCGTGGCATATAGGGTGTGTTTGGTTGCGTTCTCGTCTCAACATAGTTGTTCCCTCTTCATGCATGCTCAACTCAACACCCCTCTTCGTGCATGCTTCTAGTGTATTTGTGCTAAACTAGTGTGGACTCATGCACCCTCCATACACTCTACCAAACACCCAAAAGTAGGTCGAGAAGGGAACTCTTGGGCGGCATTTGTCTCTTACTACGTACTACCACTAAATGTTGTACATGCAATGCACGGTGATGTTATGAAGTACGTGCCTAAGTACTCTACTACTACTATATTAGTTGGAGGCACATATTAACTTTTATATTTGTTTATGTGTATGCCCCGAGACCTTCCAACTAGACGTGTCTTTCTCTCCAGGTCGCACTTTGTATCGTTCATACCACTAAGTACTACTACGTGTGGTCTCCGACCCAGAAGTGGAGAAGTGGAGACGCTCTACCACACTGTTTTTTTACGCTGGGCTCTACCACGCTGTTCATGTCCCACTCCTTTCGCTGACGTGTGGGACATCCAGCATGTGCCGTGTTTGGCACCCTTCGTCGTAAGAGTTGAAACGCTAGCATTCATCAGAAATAAAAAATAATTATAAATCAGTAGTGATACTATTTTTTTGCGAACCAATCAGCAGTGATACTATACCACGCAGTTTCCTTGCTCCTCGATATTGGAAAGAATACTTCCGTTCGCCAACATGTGGGACGTCGACCATCCTGGTCCACTTGCCATGCACGCAGAACTCCAAGGGAGAGTCACCCAGGTCGTCGCGCCGCATTAAGAATGACTAATGAGCCGTCAAATCACAGGCCCACTTCCCACTTTCAAGTTGCTCGGACGAAGGAACCATCATGACTTCGTTGAATTCCGCTTCTTGAAGAAAACTACTGTACCAGCAGTACTGCTAGGTACAGTAGTTACTCCAACAGAGGCCTCCTTTCGTTCATAGGATAGGAATATGAAAATCATAGGAAGTGAAATGACATGCATCTCAATTCCTATAGAGAAAGAGATCCCATTTGATGCTTAGGATAGGAATTTTTCCATTTAGTCTAGGCTAATGTACTGGTAATTTGCTCTAAAAACTACAGTAGTAACTAGTAGTATTGGTACATGCTCGTACTCAGACACAGACACACACTAACTACTAGTACTACTACTTCTCACATGCTGGCCAGACGCCGTCGTTCTCCTTCCCGGCTTTGTCGGCGACACCCCACCGTGCTTGGATCTCCGCCGACCTGTCCGCAGCAGCGCGTGCGTCCTTTTCTTTCTTGCGGCGGCGGGCCTCTCTTTTCTTGAGTGCTTTCTGACTTTTCCGCTCCCTCTGTGCGGCTTTGGCCGCCTCTTGCTCTACCGCCCATTCAGCCTTGGCATCTTCAAATTCCTCCCACATAGTTGTTAGGTCGCGAGCGGCGATGAACTCGGCACGGCGAGATGCCATCGCTTCCCTACCATTTTGTGTGCGGTCGTGGGCGGCAAGGAACTCGGCGCGGCGGGATGCCATCGTTGCCTTACCGGTTAGTGTGCGGCGCGGTGGCATGAACGACGCTTGGTGAGAGCTCTGGGGTGGAGTGGCCGGACAACCGTATAGTGCATTGGTTTGTCAAGAGCTCAAGGACAGAAGACGAAGCAAATTTGGATTCCCCTTCAATCCTGGTCATTTATTACCGAGTAAAATGCATTGGCGTTCATCGAACTTGTCTTGATAGCTCACTTTGATCATTGTATACGAGATATGGTGATTATACGGTCATTGGCTCAGCGTATAGCTCCGTATTTGTCTGGTTGACCAGTCAAACAGTCCGCATGCGCCTCATCAGCTCTTGTTCTTTATCTATCTACGTGGGCCTACCTGTCAATGGAGAAAGAAATACTGTAAAAACCAAAATTATGCGTATGTGGGGAATCAAACCACAGACTCGTCGCTGCAACGCACCCTCGTCAGCCAAATGAAAATGAAATACTTCGCGTCAGACACTCACGCTCACGCTGTCAAAGCATGCTAATGCATGCACGTCGCCCTCTAAATCAAAGTCCTGCTCATGGCGCAACGCAAATGGCGAGCCCATCACCTGCGCGCCCCGGCGGTGCCTGACATTACTGTTTAGACATTTGATGGAGGCCTACGCGAACGCCGAGCATCTATTCACCTGGCTCAACACCAACGGTCATACTCGGACCGCCTTGCTCATGTATATCGTCCATCACAACAACAATCTATAAAACAGCCTAAGCTAGAGAGGGTACTATGGTAGTATGGTACGGAGTATGTACTATCGTGAGCGACCGATCTTAGTGCCACTGCACACCGAAACCCCTTCCATTGCTAGCGCGCGCTTCCCGCCTGAAACGGTCACCGTCTCTCCAGAATGTCAATGCCGCATTCATCGGACTTAACTGCAGGTGCAATTGGTGTGTCACTGACATGCGGGCCAGATGCCCGATGGGCCCACATGTCAGTAACCCAAACGCATCTGCAGTTAAGTCACTGAAGCAGCGTCCGCATTCACGCCCGATGAACCTACTCCGGCGCCAGTTGTCCATCCGTCTGCCGCGGCTCATTGCCATTCACCCGCTATATTAACTTGAGCCCCAGCTCCCAGCCATAGCCAAAGACCCACACTTATTCTCCTCCGGTCCCTTCCTTCTGTTGGCACCACTTCAACAAAGGCCTCCTGGTGCTCCGAAGCTCTCTTGGACGTACTGTCGCAGGAGCAGACGAGGGACATCGGTGGCTCCACTCCGGGCGCGCTCCAAAGCTCTCTTCGACGTACTGTCGCAGGAGCAAACGAAGGAGATCGTCGGCACCCCCCCGGCCGCCCTCCGCCGCCAAGACCACGAAGCCGGTGCGCGTGCGCGGGCGCAGCCGGCAGCGAGGAAGAGTAGTACACGGTAGGTCGCCGCCGCTCTGGTCCCGGGAAGGCCACCGCTACTCCACTCAGTCGACGCCAAGCTTGGTGGGGTAAACATCGGCGGCCGATTAGCCGCTTGACGGCGACGTGGAGGCAGAAATCTTCAGAACCTTGTGCTCCATAGGAGGAGGTTATCGAGGTGGATGAGGAGGAGGCAAAGGCAATGCCCGGCTTTCTCGGGTTCATGGCCGGACATGGTGGTCGGGCACCGGCGATCGTTTAGATTAGGTTTACAGTAGGTTTGAGTACGGTTTGTGCGAAATATGTAATGAATTTCGTCCAGTTTGTAGGAAAAGTTTTCGAAATGTAATGAATTTCATCCGGTTAATTTGAAATTTGCTTTGTTTGCACGAATTTCGTCCGGTTAGTTCATATAGTTGTCGAAAGGTATGCGGGCAGCATCGGATGGCATCCATCAGTGTCCTCGGACAGATGCCGGTGTAAATTTGTGGGCCAGCGCTGGAGATGCCCTAACTATCATGCTATAATCGCTAACAATCCTCCATTATTTGGCAGGGATCAGTTATCCCTCGATCAAAATCAGACCCGCGATGTTTCGCACTCCTCCCGCGTAAGAGTGTAAACTCTTGCTTACATAAAAATGGAGCAAGTGGACGGCACCGTAGCACGTCATATCACTTGAAGTAGCCCGCCTAACGAGCGGGAAAGCACCGCCCTCGTCATTTTGTTCTGGATTTCTATCGATCGATCGCGCGAAAATGTTACGCTTCGCAAGTTCTAAAGGAAAAGGCGGCACACTTACGACTCGTACGCGTCGCAACCCCGACAGTCCGGCTCGCACGCCACTCACCAGAGGGGACACGCGTTGTCTTGCAATTTCACTGGCATGTGGGACCGTAATTGAATAAACCGTCGATAGCCGAAATCTAATCGCTCGGCGGGCATCGGCGGAGAAGAGAGAAACGGGGGAGGGAGAAGAGATCGCCCGCCCGCCGCGCACGGACTCCAAGAAATATATGGTGATAATGTGAGGTGGGCCATGCTGGAGTCCGGACCGCTTCGGGAGCCCGCTCTCACCGCCCTGGCCCCTCAAGACGCCAGCTGCCCGCCGCATGCATGCATAGCAAGTAGTACTCCTTATGTGGAGGAGAGAGAGGCATTGACAAAGTCAAGGAGTGGGTTCTGCATGAGCCCATCTCTACACGTGCTCCTAGGTATAAAAATAATAATTCTAAAAAAAGGCATAAAAACAATTGTGTCTTAAAAAAAGAAAGGTAAAAAACATTTGAGAGGAAATAGATAGAGAGAAAGTGAGAAAAAGCTGTAACCTGGGCATTACATGAGGAAGGAGGGAGTGGTGCACATGCCAAGTTCACTGGGCTGCCGTGTTTCACACTCCTCCGTCGTAACAGTGGAGACAATAGCTTTCATCAAAAATAAACAATGAATACTCGTTGCTCGTCCTCTATATCGGAAAGAATACTTTCATTCGCCGACATGTGGGACGTCGACCATCCTGGTCCACCTGCCATGCACAAAATTATCCTGGTCTACCCCGGTCGTATCGCAGGCCCAACCTTTCCCACTGTAAGTTGTTCGGACGAAGGAACCATCATGACTTCGTTGAATTCCGCTTCTTCAAGAAAACTTACTGTACACGCAATACTGCTACCACACGCGAAGACTAGACGGCACTGTACCACGTCATATCACTGAAACCCACTAGGCCAAACTAGCCCGCCTAGGTCATCTATTTTGGAACGGAGGGAGTACATCTTTGCACTGCTATGATTTTGTGTTGCACGTTCTCTGTACTTTTGCTACGATTTTCCTACCCTATGAACCAAATGAGGCCTGAATGTATGTCGACTATTGTCTGATCGATCGCTAAGCCTACAATTTTAGGAGCTAGGGTTATTGGTTGATTGACGAGGGATAAGTATAAGCGTACCACGAGCTCATCAGCCCCAACGTTTCTCTTCGGTGAGTGTTTTGCAAGTACTATAGCTTGCACAGTAGCTAGCCTACTAACACCAAGAATCATCAGACAAGCCCTGCTGATATGATAAACAGTTCAAACTTACATCTAAGCATGCCATATATTACATCAAAAGCTGGTGAGGATACATCTGTTTCCATAACTCGGAGAGGGTTCGCATGATTCATCGCATGATTCACTATCAAACAAAAGTAGCAAGATCCGCCCACACAAGACAGTGCACTAGCCCTAAGATGGTTTGATAACACGCATCGTTCTGGTAATTAAACACAGGGCAATGCAAACTACCCTGAAGGATTAGCGCGACCAACTATTTCTTGTCATCGATCTCTCGGGCAATGACCACAGCACGGACAGCGGCATGGGAATCGATTTCTGGGGCAATGATGTCCACAGGACTGACCGCGACATCGGAATCGATCTCTGGGGTGATGTCCACAGGATGGACAGCGGCATCGGAATCGATCTCTGGGGCGATGCCAACAGGACGGGCCACGACATCGGAATCATCAAGGACGTCCACCGGCACCTGCACAACCCTAACATATTAGCAAGCACATTGCAAATAATCAAAAACCACAACTATGGTAATAAGCCATTATTTTTTACCTTGTGCAGCTCACCGGGGGATCTCATCCCTCCGGGGGCCATCTCCTCGTCCTCGATGGGGGCCATCACCTTGCCAGGGGAATACTGCTTCTCAACGGCGACTATCTCCTCAAACTCGGTCTTGAGCCTCACATAGGTGGCAATCAGAGTTCCTGGGGTAGGCACGGTGGGGCCCTTGTTGTTCCTCCAACTTTCTTTGAGGAGTTCGTCCGCCAACGTCCTCAACTCTTTGGCCAGTGCTTGTTTCTTGGAGTTCTTCGTCTCCATGGGTTGGCCCGCCAACATGGTCAACTCGTTGGTCGGTGCTCGCTTCCTGGAGATCGCTGTCTCCAGTGGGTTGTCCGCCGGCAACTATTTGCCTAGTGCTCCAGGATCCATCAATGAACTGACAAACAAAAAGCAGTCAAAAGGAAACCACAATCGCAATGAAAACGGGAAAAGAATAGGATGTGAGAATTGGTCGGTGCTTCGCAAAAAGAAGATTCTTGGAATGAAAATATAGCAGCATAACTGATTCGCCCACCTTTCCTTCGTCTCTACAGAAGAAAAATGGCAGAAGTGAGTAGCCTGGAGTGAGGTTTTCTTCAAGAAAGGGAAGAAAGGGCTTGAACGAGCGTTCCAGTGAAATGATGGTTGCTTCGTCCAGTCCAACTTGGAGGACACCTTACGACTGCTGGTAAAGGTGTGGGTTTTGTGATATGACGGGTCATGACGGCCACACTGGGGTGACAGGTGAGTCTCGACTGTAGCACCTCGCTGTGATTTGGTGGATGGCACGCGGGCCCGGATGCTTTGAAATGTCCCGCATGTAGATAGAGCGGCTAGTCATATAGGAGTGCTCAATATTGTGCACCGCGACCAAGGCGGAGAGGAAAACGAGAGAACTACATAATTAATGCATGAGTTTAATTAGGGTAGTTTTGTAAAGAACGAGATACATTCCTCCAATCGCAAAATGCCTTGGTTCATGAGATTTGAGATTTGAGCCCTATAAATCGGAAGGGAGGGAGTACTGCACATGGTGTAGTCTAGTCACTTGTTGAAATCTCTAGAAAGGCAAATCCTCCTTTCCGGTTTACAGGGCTATACTACTCCCTCCGTCTAGGTGTGTAAGTCATCTTACGAAAACCAAATAGTCCCAAAACACTTAGGCGCGGTGCATTAACTTCTACCTTGCTTCTTGTTTCTTGACATATCAACCAATAAGAGATGAGAGGTGTGCATGCTTTTAATGACTTGCAATGGCTAGTTCATTGCATGCAATGCTATTAATTAGCAAATAAACATTGGTGACCCCAGGAGGAAACGGTGCTAAGCATGTGGACCTATGCAGAATGAGTATCAACCAATGGATAATGGAGTTTAATTGTCAAACAATAGCAATTTTGTCTCATGCAAGAGCCTGGCTAATACTCCAAGGAACCGCACCACGCGAGCGTTCGCAACTCCCACGTTCGGGTTGCGCTTGGCTCTTCACCTCTTCGAGAAGACGAACAATGATGTTACTCCTACTTCTACAGTATCGAATCCACTGCTGCATGTCCGTCCACCTCGTGCGGGAGGGATAGCGTGTAGCGAAAGCTTCTACTTACTGCTCCTGCCTTTACGTCTATGACAGGTGGGCCCAACAGGTGGTTGGCCCTCCTATCATGCAGCCAAAGGCAGGTGCAGTTAAGGCACCGGAGCTCAGTCCGCGAGGGAGAGGGCGTTGTAGTAATCAAATTTCTCGGTCTTGTATGAGTTGACGCGACACATCAAAGCACTGCACTCGATATAAGTCTTTTTACACATTTAAAATGGGCTACTTCGTATGTAGGAGTAGACATATTCTGCTTCGTATGTAGTCACTTGTTGCAATCTCTAAAAAGACTTATATTTGGAAACGGAGGGAGTACAACGCATGCATGGATGCCGTGACTTTCCTTTTGATACTTGCATGTATTGATTTGATGCACCTTGCCAAATTTTGACTATAAATTTAACTAACCAAATTTTCATGCATGTCACAAAAAATTACGGGGCTGTTTGGATTGTGACTATGTTTGTCTTATGTTCCCACAATATTTTTCCCACACTTGCCACACTTTCCTAACCTGAGTTGCTCAAATTGTTAGACACGCTTTGGCTTGCCTAAGGGAATCTTGCCACAATTTTTGTGTCTACGACATGTGCGGTTCACTGCTAATAAAAAAATTCTTGTCTTAGGTGTGGCTTATAAAAAAGACTTATATTTAGGAATGGAGGAAGTAGAAAATATAAATAATAATGCATGTTGGGGCAACCCACGTTTCCACTAATTTTAGCCGTGGGCTTGTTCACAATTTTTATGAGGGGTTGGTTGTTCATTTAATGGAGGGACTTGTAGTACCAGACTTGAATGATACAAAGTGTGACCTGGCACACCGTAACACCACTTGGAACAAGCGGGTAGCTATCTCAAAAAACAATCAACAACTAAAAGAACCGCGACCTGGCATGTAGTAGTACACAATTTTAAATGATTTTTTTGATGGAGTGAAAAAGGAAAACTACCCCACTACGTATATATAGGCCGGAGCCTCCGCGCTTGCTTGCTAGGGTTGCTCTATTCACACACTCTCATCCTCTCCAGATCTAAACAAGATAGGGGTAGTAACACTGTCTTTCTCCCTTCAAAAAACACTGGCTTTCTATCCTCACCGCTGGTTACAGTTCCGGACGTATCCCCCTCCGCAGGTGAAGGGGAGGAGGGGCAGCGTTTAGGCCGTCGTCGACAGCGAGGGAGGAGACCCACTGCCGGCCGCACCGTTATCTCTGGCCGAGCGCCGGTGCGGGAGGTCCTCCGATCCCTTCGTCGTTGCCTGTGGGCGGATCCGGCCTCCCGCCGCCCACCTATCCACATCCCGACGACCTTCAGGTATATCTTTATTCGAAACCTCCTTAGATCTACTTCCCCAGTTCACTACGTCGCTGCATGTGCATCATTTTCTACCTCTCAACCCCTCTCGATCGAATGGTCCAACGTCACATATTCTTTTTTTCTTGTATTGTTAGAGGTAAAGCTACTTCATGGAGTCGAATCTTGTACTCCCTCCGTCCGAAAATACTTGTCATTGAAATGGATGTATCTAGATGTATTTTAGTTCTAGACACATCCATTTTGATGACAAGTAATTCCGGACGGAGGGAGTACTTGGTTCAAACAAGAAATAAAGTGGGGGTGGGGGAATTTAGTATGTACTCCCTCCGTTCAGAATTACTTGTCTCGGAAATGGATGTATCTAGAACTAAAATACATCTAGATACATCCATTTCTGCGACAAGTAATTCCGAACGGAGGGAGTACATCGGACTTGGCACAAACAGGAAGGAAAGGGAGTGAAAGTAGTACAGACTGGTCATCCAACCGGTCTCCTGGTCGAAAAGGGAAATATAGGGGTAAGGCTGTACACAGTGGTATGACCAGGACTAGATTTGCTATCCACACATAGGAGTAGGTGGCTAGAGTGAACAAAAATGGGACCAACCCAGATATGTTTCTTGGATGTTTGTTTCTCAGGACAACAAACTATGAATCACCACTTTATGCCCCTGTTTACGTACATGGTGCTGGACTGCTGGTGCACCCACTGTCCCATGCCATTATACCAAATATTTAGGCTCCGCTCGGAATAAAGGGGCAGAAAACATAGGTCTTGATGAAAATAGAGGAATAGGAAAGGAATGTAGGTATAAAACTATGGAACAGCGAACCGGAGGAAACTCTTAAGAGAATGTGTTCGGATGGACTACGAAATGTACAGATTTGTTTTTTAGAGTAGCATGCTTGGCAGTATGAGATGCTATTTGTTTATTCAGCTGCACAGTGACTACTCTTGTCCTCACATCACGTACCACACATAGGTTGATTTTTTTATCCCGGCAACACAGCACAGCAACCTGTCTAACGCATGGCAGCGAGCGCCTGCCTCGGGCTTCCGCCCAAAAAATGAGCAGCGCGTGGATGTTTCTAATCCTATGGAATCAGTACTACCAGACCAGCTTTCCTATGAAACACTATTCACCTTTCCCGTGTTCCGAACGGTTGGAAGGGAAAGAATACCGTAGGAATTGTGTTCCTACGAAAATCCTGCACCAAACCTGTGAACCGAACGCAGCCTTAGCTGTTCTTAATCTAATGTCCCTGGTAAAAATGAAGCCATGCCACTGTTATAAGCCATGACAAGTTTAGCCAAATGTTTTTGCCTGTCATTGTTTGAGACTCTGACTGTTTCCTCTGTGCCTTTTTGTGCAAACAGGGATATCCAATTCACCTGGTTGCTGTTGTGACCTTTTGGTGCACTACACAAAACTCTTCTTAAAAGAAGTGACTTTTGTGCTGTTTAACTGGAATGTCAGAATGGAACAGTTGGTTCATTTTGGTGGAACTGCACAAAGGGAGATCTGTGTTCCAATCCTCATCATCCATATTGGCGCCATAACCTTCCTTTAGGTAAGAATGATATTTAATGCATGTGTTCATCTCTATTTTCCGACTGCCATGAGAAAATAATGTTGTTTTTACTAGTACACTTGTACTCCCTCACTGACAAAGCCAATTCTGAATTAGAAGGCCAATCATGTACTTGGTTTCACCAATTGGTGAGGAGAAAGAGAAACAGAGCATGAAGAGGAAGAAGAAGAAGAATAAACAGTGCCAAGGCGATCTTGCTGAAGCCAGAGGCCTCAGTCGAGGCCATTCAAGGGCTCTGGCAACGACTACCTTACATGTGAGACGATCCCCCAGGGAGCCCTTCCACTTCTGCTATCTCACTTAATTAATTAGGAGTACTTAAGTACCACTAATTTATTACTACCTAATTTTCCTGTTGGAGTTAAACAAATCTTTAGTAGGACCCTATGCTGAATCATGTACGTGTGTATGTTTGTCTATGGAGGTGAATCATGTGGTGGAGCAGGGAGGGAATATTATTAGTGTCATGACATAATAGTGCTATTGTTTTGCATGTCAATTTATTGACATTGGCTCAATGACGCAATGTTTTGCGTATTGTCCATCATGAATTTGATGCTACTGTTTGAGTAATATGCTAATGTCTTCCTATCCTTTCTCACTAAGCTAATGAAGGTTTCACCTTGTTCCTACTTGTGCAAACAGGGATCATGTTGTGCCAATCATACATTTTAGTGGAACTACACAAGACAATACAATGAATTGTATCCCAGCCAGTGCTTTAACTCTGCTGGAAGTTCTTGACAATCTTTCGATATAATCTCAGCACTGGTAAACAAGAGTGATTTCAACCATACATTTGAAGTGCACAAAAATATATACTATTGTGTGATTCCAGTGAGTGCTTTATCATCGCTTATGGGACTACATGAATAAGCTTTTTTTCTCAGGTTGGTACGGGCCTAAGGCCTTCATCCATATTAGTTTGCTGTCATCTCTATTTGTATCATGCTACTGTCATGAGAAACTCCTTTATCTTTGCACGTTAAAGTTTTGCAACCTATGATAAATGGCAATGCTTTGAGTTTTGAGTTGAGCTAATTGGCACTGATTAAATAAACTAATACCTCTCTTTAAGCAAGACTACTATGTTGCTAACTTTACCCATTAAGATAATGAGGGTGCTTCTATTTGTTAGTGTATGTTTCATCAACTAGTCCCACTATTACAGTAATCTCACTCTCTCAATATATGTGCCAACAGGGATGCTCGATTTTGGTGGAACTGCACAAAAACTTTGGGTGCTTCATTGCCTCGACAGCTTCCGTCCTTTCCTGTCAGTCGCTAATCTCCGCTTGCTTTCTTCCTTTGCTATGAGTCGCTTGGCTTATCTCGGCTTCCAGTCAAAGGAAATAGTAATTGATATGCTACCTCACACAGGTTGGTACTGGTCTTTATCCTGATTATTGTGCCTGTCATATGTATTGGTAATTTGGTATTGTGCTACTGTTTGCCGATTTCATAAAGGAGTAATTTGGAGCCTAAACTCGCAGGCAAATCATTACATCGGGTGATTTCAGTAGAACTTCACAAAATGATCAGATGGACAGGTACTTATGCTGCTGCTATGTACTCCAAAGTTCACTCAGACAAGCATCGATGTTGACAAGAAGTGCCTATATTCATTCGAGTATCAACCGGCGTCAACCAATTGTCAAACTCCAAGTATTAGGAGAGTGAACGCCAAAAATATTGCTTGGTGCATAGCCCAGAAAAACGCAGTCCAGTCTTTGGTCCCAACTTGTGCCTTTTGGTTATCGGCACATATGGTAGCGAACTATATGGCATGGAGTCTAAAGATTCCAGACAAGTTGGTTGACGCGTATATTCATCTGGCACTTAATCAGTCTGCACGCCAAGGATGCTCCATTTCAGTTGAACTGCACAAAAAATTTGTGTGGTTCATTTTCTCAACCGCCTCCTTTCTCGTCTGCAATGTAGAATTTTGGCGAGATACAGGACCAAGATGAGCCAGTAAACTAGTTGGATGAAAGTAGTGGCCAAGTTGCTCAAACCTCCCTCGGCATGAGGCCACTATTTGAGGATAAAACTACAAGCAAAGTTCAGATTGTCTGTGCTGCCTCTTATGTACTCGAAAGTTTACTCGTACAAGAACTAATTTTAGCAAGAAGTACCTCTGATTGAACACCATTTACCAGTCTGTACCCTAGGTAATTAAAGTTCGTCCATGGATCATATTGGATGTGATCTCAATCATTTGGATGCATAAACATACTGAACATGTGTATATCTGAATCTTTTTGTGAATTATGTATGGATATTGTCGTGTGATCTATCAATCATTTGGATGCATAGATATGCTGAGCTTGTGTATATATGAATCTTTTGAGTTGTTGATAGTGAATGTTGGCTATGAATATGAACGTGTCATGTGAACCTGAGTTTGATATGAATGTTTACATTTCTGTTGTATTTGTGTGTGAACTTGTTAGTATGCCTACTGTGGGATATAAAACGCAGGTCTCTTATAAAAGTAATGCTGTGTCCAATTTATGTTTTCCCTTCTAACCACATTATATATATTTATATTATTACTATTATCGTATATTTTATAGAGACTTATATATACATTATAAAAACATCCCACGTGTTATTAACTTATAAAAGTAAATGTTTAACGGAAATTGGCAAGGAAAATCCTCGTTGTTTTTGACTCACAGGCAAGGAAAATCCTGGTGATTGCGTACAAAAGCTTTCGAAGATTTTAAGGACCAATTTAATAATAACGCGCTCATTTTTTTGAGCAATAAATGGCTAATTTCTTAATTATATATATATAATGTACCTCTCCGGTTTATTCTTTGATATTAATTGCTCCTTCTAACATAACATTATATATATAACGAGCCCACCTAATACGTGTATTTCAAGGAAGTGCAAATGGGCTGGGTTTTCTTAGAAAATATAAATGGGCCTGATTGACGCGAAATTATTTGTTCACCCAGCCCCGCAAATGGACTGTACATTCTAGAAAACATGGGTTAAATATATGCCACATTTTTGCAGGCTGACATGTGGGCCAATAGGTCGAAGCCTACGCAGGGCGTTGTCAACTTGGTCAACAAATGATTGTGTCATCCACAGCCATTCGATTTATATCCAACGGCCGGCATGCACCTTCAATCTCGCGTCTTCTTCCTCCAGCGTCGCCGGGACCGCCTGGTCCGGCCTCCGGCGGCTAGCGGTTCTGCTTAGGACGCATCGCTGCGAAGCGCTACCCCACCGCCGGCCAGGCTGTCCCTCCACCCCTCGACACCTCCTGTTATTCTCCACAGACTACAGCCCCACGCCGCAACAGAACCAGTTATAACCCTTCTCCTCCTCTCAATCTGCGACTCCACTGCCGCGTTTTCCCATCTCCGAGTCGTTCCCGTCCGGGGCCTCGCCGTCGTCCACCGCCTCGCTGCGTTCGGTGCGGCATGGTCAACAAACGAGAGTCATCGGAAGAGGACTGTACGTGGAGAGCCTGACGGCTAGGACCCACGAGGTCCACGGTCGCACGCAAGGAAAGTTCCTCCTTATTAAGCTGCAAAAAAAATTTTCCTCCACCTGACAGCTGGGACCCACCGGCTGTATCTTCGCACGGAAGGAAGTGCCTCCTTGTTTTGCAAAAAAAATTATTCATCCCGTTGACAGCTGGGACCCGTCAGATTTGGTGACTGACTTGTGGGCCTACTAAGCGGACGTGTACGCACGGCTTTGTCAACTTAATCAACAAATGATTCTAGCAGCTGGACCGTTGGATGTTAATCCAACAGCCGTGCTCCTTCTTCAACCTCTGTTCTTGCTCCTGTCTCCCGTGGGCGGCACCGCGGCTGTGCTGCCGCGCACCCGAACGAGTGAAGTTTCCCGCTCCTCTCCATCTGCGACTCCACTGCCCCGTCTTCCCCATCTCCGGGTCGTTCCAGTCTGGGTGCGCTCGGCACGGTGTGGTCAACGTGGTCAACAACCGAGAGTCATCGGAAGATGACTGTACGTGAGAGGCTGACAGTGGGGACGCACCACGCCCATGGACGCATGCATGCAACGGAACGCGGCGAGGTCAACGTGGTCAAGGAACGACTTCCATCGGAAGTATACTGTACGTGGAGAGTCTCAGCTGGGTCCACGGCCGCAGCAAGTAAGTGCCTCCTTATTACGCGAAAAATAATGATTCCTCCAACTGACCGCAGGGACCCACTGGACGGGCCACCGTATTTTGCAAAAAAAAGTTTGCCCTCTGACTGCTGGGACCCACCTGACGGGCCACCGTATTTCGTGAAAAAAAACGTTCCCCCCGCTGTCAGCTCGGACCCACCGGAAGTGCCTCCTTATTACGCACAAAAAAATGAATACTCCCCCGGCTAGCTGGGACCCACCTTGGTGGGAGGCTGACTTGTGGGCCTACTAAGTTGACGGGGATGAAGGGCTTTGTCAACTTAGTCAATATGAATGATTCTAGCTCCAGTGACCGTACGATGTCCATCCAACGGCCGTAGTGCTTCTTCAACCTCTGGTCTTCTTGCTCCAGCCGCCCAAAGCAGCGCCGGTCGTGCCGCATGCTCCTGCCTCCCGTGGCCGGCTGTGCTGCCGCGGAGGCCTCACCGCCCCCTACTATTCCCACCGCTGGCCAGGCCCTGCGGCGACGGCAGCCTCACACCGCAGCCAAACCAGTGAACCCTCGTACTCCTCTTCGCGCGGGCTTCCACTGCCGCGTCTTCCCCGGCTCCGCGTCGTCCCCTTCCTAGGCCTCGCCATCGTCCACCGCCGTGGTGCTCTCCGCGCGGCGTGGTCAACGTGGTCAAGGAACGACTTCCATCGGAAGAGTACTGTACGTGGAGAGGCTGACAGCTGGGTCCACGGCCACAGCCCAGTTTTTTTTGTGATTTGCCAAGTAAGTCGCTTTGTCAGGCGTGTTGGGCTGCAAATCTTTCAAGACGAGGAGAGCTTTCATTCGGCTGGCCGAGAAAATGGCCCATCAGTAATGAGAAATGGGCTGTACATTTTTAAAACACATCAAACCGGCAATTAGTTTCAAATATCTTTTTTTCATTTCGAGATTTTAAATTACATTAATTTTTATGCGTGGAGAATTTGTTGGATTTTATATTGATATACATGTATTTTTAAAATCAGTTTGAATGTGAGTCGAAATTTCGGGATTAAAAACAGTTCGGACCGCACCGAAATAAGCAAAATTTCGTATAATTTTTTAACCGTGGCCACAATATGGGTTGTAATGCTAACAAAAAGAATATGGGCTCCAAAAAACCTTAATAATTAGCAAATGGGCTATAAATTATTAGAAATAATGGCAGATGGGTTGTATGCTGTTTTCCACAGATTTGAGGCTTTCCTAAAAAAAGGTTGACACACAAGCAGTGATGTTGGATGGCCATCCAACGGCTGTCGTGCTTCTTCAATCTCTGCTCTTCCTGCTCCAGCCGCTCAAACAAGAGCCGGCGGGACTGCCTGCTCCCTCCTCCCCGTGGCCGGCTCTGCTGCCGCGCAGGCCTCACCGCCCCACCGTACTCCCATCACTAGCCTAGCCATCCCTCTACTCACCCACACCTGCTGTTATTCTCCGGCGACGGCAGACGAACCAGTAAACCCTCGTACAGTCGTACTCCCCTCCACGTGGGAAACAACTGCCGAGTCTTCCCTGCCTCCGTGTCGTTCCCTTCCTAGGCCTCGCCATCGTCCACCGCCCTGGTGCTCTCGGCGCGGCCTGGTCAACGTGGTCAACGACTGACATGCATCTGAAGTGGACTGTACGTGGAGAGGCCGACAGCTGGGTCCACGGCCGCACGCAAGGAAATGCCTCCTTATTACGCGCAAAATAATGATTCCTCCACCTGACATCAGGAACCCACCGAAAGGGCCTCTGTATTTCGTGAAAAAAAAACGTTACCGCCGCTGACAGCTCGGACCCACCAGCTATATCTTCGCACGCAAGGAAGTGCCTCCGTATTACGCACAAAAAAATGAATACTCCCCCTGCTAGCTGGGACCCACCATGGTGGGAGGCTGACTTGTGGGCCTACTAAGTTGACTGGGACGGGGGCCTTTGTCAACTTTAGTCAATATGAACGATTCTTGCTCCAGTGACCGTACGATGTCCATCCAACGGCCGTAGTGCTTCTTCAACCTCTGGTCTTCTTGCTCCAGCCGCCCAAAGCAGCGCCGGTCGTGCCGCATGCTCCTGCCTCCCATGGCCGGCTGTGCTGCCGTGGAGGCCTCACCGCCCCCTACTATTCCCACCACTGGCCAGGCCCTGCGGCGACGGCAGCCTCACACCGCAGCCGAACCAGTGAACCCTCGTACTCCTCTCCGCGTGGGCTTCCACTGCCGCGTCTTCCCCGGCTCCCCGTCGTCCCCTTCCTAGGCCTCGCCGTCGTCCACCGCCCTGGTGCTCTCAGCGCGGCGTGGTCAACGTGGTCAAGGAATGACTTCTATCGGACGTGGACTGTACGTGGAGAGGCTGACAGCTGGGTCCACGGCCGCAGCAAGGAAGTGCCTCCTTATTACGCGGAAAATAATGATTCCTCCACCTGACAGCTGGGACCCACCGGACGGGCCACTGTATTTCACAAAAAAAACATTTCCCCCTGACTGCTGGGACCCACCAGCTACATCTTCGCACGTAAGGAAGTGCGTCCGGGCAAAAAAAAATGATTCGCCCCCCTGACTGCTGGGACCCACCAGCTACATCTTCGCAGGCAAGGAAGTGCCTGACAGTCGGGACCCACCTGGTCGAAGCGTACGTAACATTGTCATTCTGGTCACGAACGTGTACGTACATACTGGTCGATGTAGAGGCGGGCACGTGTCGTAGTAGAGGCGCGCACGTAGCATGTACACGTACGTACAGTGGCCAGTGTGCAAGAAAGAAAATACGGCCACGTACGTACATACGGGAAGGGTCTCGAACGCCTACTCGCGCATACGTACGGCCAGGGCTCGTGTACATGGCTGGGTCGGAACGGAGAAACAGCGTCGTCGTCGTGTTCATGGGGAGCCAACCGGCTGGGTTGGAATAGAATGCGTCGTCGTGTTCATCGGGAGGGCTTGGACGGAACAGCCGATGGAAACGAGGCCTGCCGTACCGCAGAACGGACGAAACGGCCTTGTGTTCAACCGGCCACGTTTGAAACGGGATCCTGTTCATTGGGAGGGGTCTGGCGTACTGCAAAACGGAGGAAACGGACCTCCTGCGGTCGAAACGGGGGTCCTGTTGATCGGGAGGGGTGTGGCGTACCGCAAAACGGAGGAAACGGAATTGTGTTGGAGCGCTACGGTCGAAACGGGGGTCATGTTCATCGGGAGGGGTGTGGCGTACCACAAAACGGGACTCCACGGGACACTGTTCATCTCCACCGTCGACCCCCTCCCGCCTCCACGGGCTACTGTTCATCCACCGTCGACCTCCTCCAGCCTCCACCTGCGACTGTTCATCCACGGGCTCCTATTCATCCAGCCTCCACCACGCGCTACTCCACCGGCTACTGTTCAACCAGCCCTCTCCACGGGCTCCTGTTCAACCACCCCTCCACGGGCTACTATTCATCTAGCCCTCCACCGTCTACTGTTCATTCTGCCCTCCATGGGGTGGTCCTGTTCATCCTGCCCTCCACGGGGTCCTGTTCATCCAGCCCCAACCGGCTCGATCGATCGGGGTCCTGTTCATCCAGAGGCAACACCACGGGGTCCTCTTCATCCACCCCTACCGGGAACTATTCATCCAAACCCCCCAGCAACGCTCACTGTTCATCCAGAGGCAGCATCGATCAGCTTCAGTTAGCAGCAGTAGCAAAAAATCGCTCAATCGGGTTCAGTTAATAGCCATCGATCGATCCTCGGGTTCAGTAACGCGTAGCCTGCAGTGCAATCACTCGGGTTCAGTTAGAGCCCAACGCCTCGCTCGGGTTAGCCAACGCCTCGCACACATGCGCGTACGTGTACAAGAGAAACGCGCATCGCTCGGCCCCCAACCTCCCACCGTAACCGGGAACTCCCCGAAATTTTCCTTGCCCTCGCTTCTACCATGGTTTTTTCCGTCATGGACGGCCCAAAGAATGTCATGCAGTTGCGTCTCCGGCCCGCCCAGGACGAAAAGCCCATTTTTTGTCATGATTTTTTGTCATAGAAGTAGGAGCCCACCACATCTATGATGATACCAGGTTTTGTCACAATTATCGTCATAGAAGTGTCATATGTATGACAGAAAAAAATTTCGTTCGGCCCAAAATGTCACGGATGTGTCTTTTTTTTGTAGTGGTGTGGTATTGATGCTCCATAACACAGAAGGTAACTCCTCCACCCAACAACCCGGCATCCGTTGTAAAGGAACCATGAGCCGGGGCTTGATGCCTCTCAGGATCTCTTGATTGGCTCTCTCCGCTTGTCCATTAGATTGGGGGTGAGCCACTGATGATATGTCAAGCCGGATGTGTTCACGTTGACAAAATTCTTTCATAGCACCCTTGGACAGATTAGTGCCATTATCAGTTATAATGTTGTGTCGAAAACCAAACCGGAAAATCACCTTCTTGATGAATTGAACCGCTATAGCTGCATCACACTTACTGACTGGCTCTGCCTCCACCCACTTAGTGAACTTATCAACCGCCACCAGAAGGTGGGTCTTCTTATCCTTAGATCTCTTAAAGGGCCCAACCATATCCAGCCCCCAAGTCGCAAACGGCCAAGTGATTGGAATCATCCTCAACTCTTGAGCCGGTACATGAACGCGCCATGAGAATTTTGACAGCCATCACACTTTTTGACTAAGTCCTCAGCATCGGCATGAGCCGTCAACCAATAGCAACCGTGACGAAAAGCCTTGGCCACCAGAGGCTTTGAACCGGCGTGGTGACCACAATCTCCTTCATGGATCTCACGCAAAATCCCACGGCCTTCTTCAGGAGACACGCAACGCTGAAACGCCCCCGTCACACTGCAATGATGTAATTCTCCATTGACAATAGTCATTGACTTGGACCGCCGGATTATCTGCCTGGCCAAAGTTTCATCCTCCGGTAACTCGCCCCAGTTCATATACGCCAAATATGGGACCGTCCAATCTGGGATGACATGAAGAGCCGCCACTAACTGAGCCTCCGGATCAGGAACAGCCAAATCCTCCTCTGTGGGGAGCTTGACCGACGGATTATACAAAACATCGAGAAAGACATTAGGTGGCACCGGTTTACGTTGGGAACCCAAACGGCTTAAAGCGTCTGCCACTTTGTTCTTTTGCCGGTCCACATGATCAACCTGATAACCTTTGAAGTGACCTGCAACAATATCCACCTCTCGACGATATGCTGCCATGAGCGGGTCCTTGGAATCCCTAGTACCAGACACTTGTTGAGCCACCAGGTCCGAGTCACCGAAGCACTTAACCCGGCTTAAATTCATCTCCTTAGCCATTCGAAGACCATGGAGTAAAGCCTCATATTCAGCTGCATTGTTAGTGCAAGGGAACATTAAACGAAGAACATAACAAAACTTATCTCCTCGTGGGGAAGTTAATACGACTCCAGTCCCAAGCCCTCCAATTGCCTGGACCCATCAAAATGAATAGTCCAATAAGTATGATCCGGCTTCTCTTCTGGCGCCTGTAACTTTATCCAGTCATTGATGAAATCCACCAACGCTTGGGACTTGATTGCCGTTCGAGGCATATATTTTAACCCATGAGGTCCAGTTCAATGGCCCACTTGGCAACCCAGCCAGTTGCTTCCCTGTTTTGGATTATATCCCCCAAAGGAGCAGAACTGACCACAGTGATTGGATGACCCTGAAAATATCGCTTAAGCTTCCGGCTCGCCATGAAAACTCCATACACCAGCTTCTGCCAATGTGGGCACCTCTGCTTGGACTCGATAAGTACCTCACTGATATAATAAACCGGCCGTTAAACCGGATATTTCTTTCCAGCCTCCTTGTGCTCCACCACAATCGCCACACTAACAGCCCGGGCATTAGCGGCCACATATAACAACAAGGGCTCTTTGTCAACGGGAGCAGCAAGGACGGGCGGCTCAGCTAGCTGCCGCTTTAGATCCTCAAATGCTTCATTGGCGGCATCACTCCAGACGAAGTCATCCATCTTCTTCAGCATCTGATACAAAGGGATGGCCTTCTCCCCAAGGCGACTTATAAACCGGCTTAAAGCTGCAATCCGGCCCGCCAAGCGTTGAACATCATTGACACACTTCGGTTTAGCCAGCGAAGTAATAGCCTTGATCTTCTCCGGATTAGCTTCAATACCCCTGTTAGACACCAGAAAACCCAAGAGCTTGCCCGCCGGTACACCAAAGACACACTTGGCCGGATTAAGCATCATCTTATAAACCCGGAGGTTATCAAAAGTCTCCTTCAAATCATCTATCAATGTATCCTCTTTCCTGGACTTCACCACAATATCGTCCACATAATCATGAACATTATGCCCAATCTGATTATGAAGACAATTCTGCACACAGCGCTGATAAGTCGCCTGGGCACTCTTGAGCCAAAAGGGCATAGATACATAGCAGAAGGCTCCAAAAGGAGTTATGAAAGTTGTTTTGTCCTGGTCCTTAACTGCCATTTTAATCTGGTGATAACCAGAGTAAGAGTCCATAAAACTCAAATGCTCACAACCCGCCGTAGCATCAATGATTTGATCAATACGAGGGAGGGCAAAAGGATCCGCTGGAAAGCCTTGTTCAAATCTGTGTAGTCCACACACATACGCCAAGTGCCGTTCTTTTTAAGTACTAGCACCGGATTAGCCAACCACTCAGGATGAAATACCTCAATGATAAACCCAGCCGCTAAGAGCCTGGCTACCTCCTCACCAATGGCCTTGCGTCTTTCTTCATTGAAGCGGCGGAGAAACTGCTTGACCGGTTTAAACTTGGGATCGATGTTAAGAGTGTGCTCAGCGAGTTCCCTCGGTACACCTGATATGTCAGAAGGTTTCCATGCAAAGATGTCCCGGTTCTCACGGATGAACTCGATGAGCGTGCCTTCCTATTTCGGATCCAGGTTAGTGCTGATGCTAAACTGCTTGGATGAATCGCCAGGTACAAAATCAACCAACTTAGTCTCATCAGCCGATTTAAACTTCAAGACCGGATCATGCTCCGTAGTTGGCTTTTTCAAAGAAGTCATATCCGCCGGATCAACATTGTCCTTGTAGAACTTCAACTCCTCTGTTGCACAAACCGACTCAGCATAAGCCGCATCACCTTCTTCACATTCCAAAGCGATCTTACGGCTCCCATGTACCGTGATGGTCCCCTTATGACCCGGCATCTTGAGCTACAGATAAACATAACAGGGCCTTGCCATAAACTTAGCATAAGCCGGCCGTCCAAACAAGGCATGATACATGCTCTTGATTTTTACCACCTCAAAGGTCAATGTCTCTGATCTTGAATCATGACCATCCCCAAAAGCAACCTCCAGAGCTATCTTACCAACTGGATACGCCGATTTACCAGGCACCACACCATGAAAAACGGTGTTTGACGGTTTAAGATTTTTATTCGTCAACCCCATGAGACGGAAGGTTTCATAATAAAGAATATTGATACTGCTCCCTCCATCCATGAGCACCTTGGTGAACTTATACCCTCCAACCTGAGGCGCCACCACCAACGCCAGATGACCCGGATTATCAACCCGGGGTGGATGATCCTCTCGACTCCACACAATGGGTTGTTCAGACCAGCGCAAGTAACAGGGCACCGCTGGTTCAACGGAGTTCACTACCCTTTTATGAAGCTTCTGATCGCGCTTGCACAGGCTAGTGGTGAAGACATGATACTGCCCACTATTCAACTGCTTTGGGTTGCTCTGGTAACCCGACTGTTGCTGCTGCTGTTGATTACCTGATGATTATAACCACCCTGGTTGCCCTGATTGCCTTGATTGCCATGTCCGCTTTGGTTACCCTGAAATCCTGAGCCAGAACTACCTCCACCATAACCCGGCCCATGAGAACCGGGTCTTGAACCGCCGGACGGTCCATGATCATATCGGAAAAGCTCCGAATTTTTAAACTCCCGCATAATAAAGCAATCCTTCCAGAGGTGCGTGGCTGGCCTTTATCGCGACCCGTGCTTTGGGCAAGGCTGGTTTAACAGGCGCAAAAGATTGGGACCTGATCCTCCACCCTGCGAGGGTGGTTTACCCTTACGACGCTGACCATTATCCTGCGTGTTGGTGTTAGCCACAAAATCTAAACTGTTATCCGCTTTATGCTTACCGTTGTTTCCATGGCCTGCCGGGTTATGCTGCTGCCCTTTGGTGCTGCCACTCTTCTTTCCCTTTCTCGGCTTTTCATCATCAGACTCAGGGTCCTTGGTACTATCAGAGTCGGCATACTTAACCAGAGTTGCCATAAGCGTCCCCATGTCATTGCAATGGCGCTTCAGCCGTCCCAACTTCAGCTTCAGAGGTGCGAACCGGCAATTGCCTTCCAACGTTAAAACTGCTGTATCAGTGTTGATGCGGTCCGATGAATGCAAAATTTCCGAAACCCGACGCACCCAATGGGTTGTTGATTCTCCTTCCTCTTGGACACAGGCAGCTAAGTCCACAATTGACATGGGCTGTTTGCACGTGTCCTTGAAATTCTGAATAAACCGGGCCCTTAATTCGGCCCATGCCCCAATGGAGTTAGCTGGCAAGTTCTTCAACCAAGTGCGAGCTGTTCCCTCCAACATCATGGTGAAATATTTAGCACATGCTGCATCATCCACATCCAGCATCTCCATCGCCATCTCGTAACTTTCGACCCATGACTCGGGGGATAAGTCGGCAGTGTAATTGGGCACTTTACGTGGACCCTTGAAGTCCTTGGGCAGCCGTACATTACGTAGAGCCGGGACAAGGCACAACACCCCCAAAGAATTGGAGGTAACTCCTGGTTCCACCGAAGTTGTTGGACGAACCGGAGTAAGCTGACGGGCCGCGTACTGCGCTGCTAACTCGGCTTCTCGACGCGCCCTGCCATGATCCACCACATCCTGAGCATTAGCACCACCGCCCGCCGGATTATGCCCTCGAGGCGGGTTAGGATTCCGCGCACTGCTCGACACGGCCGGTTCATCCATGCGTCTGCTATAACTCCAGCTTGGGCGGGGAGTAGAATGAATCCTCTCGTGGCTGTATGAATAAGCCTGCTGCTGAGTCAAAGCCGTCTGAAGGAGCTCTCTACCCGTCGTGTCTCGACCGCTACTGGGGACTCACCTTCGATCGGGAGAGCTGCCAATCGTGAAGCGGCGGCGACTATGTTATCCAATGGGTTAGAGTAATGACCCGGGGGCGTTGAGACGTGCTGTGACAGGACATTGTTCTGACGAGGTGGGTCCAGCGGACGTGACTGAACCGGCGCTCCCGTTCCAGGTGCCTCCACCCGGTTTACCACGGGCGGGTTACTGGTTCCTGCTCCTAGCGTGTCAAAGAGATTCCTTGCCTCATAAACCGGAGGTAGATGGGATCGGTACCTTCTCCTCATGACATCATTTGACGCGCTCTGATCTAACATAAGCCGGTAAGCCTGTGCCTCCAACTCGGCCCGCTCTGCAGCCATCCCGGTATCCTCAGCTGCCAGGTCTGCCTTGGCTTGAGTTATCTGATCCTTCACCTTCGTGATTTCCGCGTTATGCTCATCCTGATTCGATGGGTTAACTTCCGCCAGCAGCGTTGCTAAAGCGTCAAATAAATCAGACAAAACCCGAGCCAGCGGTCGCACAGGGCCTCCTGCCCCGGCTGCTGTCGCCGCTACTGATCCGGAAATCACCGCCGCTGCAGTCGAAGAGTGCTGCGCAAGCTACGTACCGGCCATGAAGATCACAACCCGGCTTGGCGGATTGAAGGGGTCCGGAATACTGTCGCCATCGGAACAGCCCCCAAACCGGCCGTCTTGTAGTTTGGTACAACGACTCGGTCTCTCCGGTAGATGACCCGTCATCAGAGTAGACGATGGTTTCACCACCAGATGCCGATCTAACCTCAGATTCCGCTCAGTGAATGACTCCCATGAAGGCACGCTTCATGGCGGGCTGAGCCCGGGCGGGTCTCGCACACTGAGCCGTCTCGACGATGTCGGTGCAAATGTCCGGCTCAGTGACCGGCTCGCCAATCTTGCCAATGAAGACGTGAATACCAACGAAGGGGACCCGGTACCCGTACTCGATTGAGCCGGCCTCGGGGCCATAGCCTGTGTTGTCGATGTAGAGCTTGCCGCGACGACTCTTGGTCATCCGGCCTACAACGTATCCCTTGAGCCCTTCGAAGCTGCCCTCTAAGAACTCGAAACCATCGTGCGATAGCCCCATGGTGGGCGCCAACTGTCGTGGTTTTGTCACGGCAGATGTCCTAGTGAAAGGACTTAGTCGTGGAGCCATCGTGACGGGTTAGCTTAAAGGGGTTAAAGCGGACAAAGGACGCAGGTAGTTTATACTGGTTCGGCCCCTTGCGGTGAAGGTAAAGGCCTAATCCAGTTGATGTGGAATTGCTAGGGTTTCGATGACCAGGGAGCGAATCCGCTATGTCTGGCTCTCGAGTTGTTGTTTGTTGTCCCTAAACCGCCGCCGGGTCGTCCCTTTATATACACAGGTTGACGCCCGGCGGTTTACAGAATCCCGAGGCGGGCTCATCAACATGTCCGGCTCGGTTTCTACCCTTTCTTATCTTACAACACAAGTTACACGTTATATGGCGGTTTATGTCTACAGGCCCTAATCCGCCATTGGGCCTTGGGCCTCCGTGTTAGATCTCCTCCGTAAAGCGCCATACTCCTTGTCTTCATGGGCTTCAAACATAAATAACTCATTATGGGTATAACCCGGCCCCTCCTGGCCGGTTTATATTCAGTAGTAATATCCCCAACAGGCCTGCTAGCAGAGTCACGCCGTGGGCCGCAGGCAGGCAAGACTGGGGACCCCCGTTCCCAGAACGCCGACAAAGCAGACCTCCTCCGCCGAGTCGACGACGAGGATGCGGGATAGGTATCATCGACGTCGATGTGGGAATAATTGCTTTAACTAAAAAAATAAACTAGTTCTATTAATTTTCTTACTAGAAATAAACTACTTCTATAGTAAAATAAAGTAGTTTTATTAAATCAACTAGTTCAACTACTAAGCACTTACTATAAATAAAATAAAGTAGTACTTACTAAAAATAAACTACTTCTATAGTAAAATAAAGTAGTTTTATTAAATCAACTAGTTCAGCTACTAAGCACTTACTATAAACAAAATAAAGTAGTACTTACTAAAAATAAACTAGTTTAACTAGCTAGTTCTATTTTTTTAACTAATTCTATTAAACACTTACTAAGAAACATCTAATTCAACTAATCTAAAATGCACACTAACCTAACATCTAATGCACTAACCTAAATCAGAGAATGTTCAAATAAAGTAGTATTGCTTGGTTTTTTTAAAGAAATGTTCAAATAGAAAATTTAGTCAAAAAGTAAAGGTTTTGCCTAATGCATTCTTCATATAGAAAATTGTTACTCTGTAATTTAATAATTTAGTACTGCGTGACTATACATAATTACTAGTATATATACACGAAAAAAATACA
>NC_057814.1:165262869-165413858 GCF_018294505.1 Triticum aestivum | reverse complement strand
CGTGGGTGGCGGACGGCAGCGGCGCGGGCGGCGGACGGCGTGGGCGTGGGCTCCTAGGCGGGGGCAACGACGACGGCGTCCGGCAGCCTGGCGGCGTCGAGGAGGTCCGCGCGTGCGCGTCGTCGGGGGCAACTGCTAGATGAAAAGTGAAATTTTCTAAGTGTTTGCTATATATACATGAAGCATTGGTCCCGGTTCGTGGCACCAACCAGGACCAGTGCACCCTTTAGTCCCGGTTGGTGCCACCAACCGCGACCGAAGGTCTCTTTTCAGCAGCCCAAAGGGCGGGAAACAAAGACCTTTGGTCCCGGTTGGTGCCACCAACCGGGACCAAAGGGGTGCATTGGTCCCGGTTGGTTCTAAGAAATGGTACCAATGCCACCCATTAGCCCTGGTTGGTGCCACCAACCGGGATCAAAGGTCGTGTGCTGGAACTGGCGCGGTGTTGTGCGATGTTTAGTCCCACCTCACTAGCCGAGAGGGGCTCGGAGTGGTTTATACGCCTTGCCGAGCCGACCACTTCGAGCTCCTCTCTACTGCAGGCTTACAGTCCTAAATCCACTCTCTGTGCATGTGGGCCTACTGCGGGCCTGTATCCAGGCCCCACTAGTGGGTTTCCAGTCGTATGCAGGGCGTGGTGGCCTAGTAGGTGGCACTTTTTTAATTTTTTCTTCAGTTTTTTGCTTTCTTCTTTTGTTTTATTTATTTTATTTTGTTTCTACTTACAGAAAAATAGTTACTAGTTTTTCAGTTATTCTTTTTGGTTTTAGGTAATAAAAATTATAAACTTTCTGTTAGTGCCATTAATTTTCCAATTTGAATAGTTTAAATTTGACTTATTTGAAATTTGTGTGAATCACTAGTTTGTGATTAACTTTACTATAAAAATAGATTTTGGAGTGATTCCTTTTCCTGCTATTTAATATTACTGTGTTTTATCATTATATTCAAAAACAGTTTTTGTTATTTTAGTTTCTAACAAAAGAAATCTTTATGATAACTCTTTTTGCTATTAAAGTTTCTAACAAAAGAAGTTCTTTATGAAAATTCTTTTTTGCTTTTAATGTTTTGAACAGAAAATACTTTGATAATTTTAGTTGCATAAATTTTAGTTTATTATTTTTGGTATTAGAGTTTCATAAAAGTTGAGAGGGTTACGGGAAAAACTGGATGCACTTCGTGTACAAAATGGACAATCTCTTTCGAAGTATCAGGGTTTCGGACGAAAACTCATCTGTTACAAAGGGATTTCATTTTTTTGAACTTATTTGAACTCCAGACTCTTTGTGTGTTCAAAATGCACCATTCAAAGACATATCATCAATATTCAACCCTTTCTGACATCATTTGTTATTTTTCATGCATTTACTGTTTTTTTTAGCTAAATGACCCTGAAATTGAAAAGCACTACAGATGAACTCTGAAAAGGTTGAAAGTTGACGTGGTATCATCATTTCACCCAAATAGCATCTGCTAAAAATTTGAGAGGGTTACGGCAAAAACTGGATGCACTTCGTGTACAAAACGGACAATCTCTTTCGAAGTATCAGGATTTCATATGGAAACTCGTCTGTTACATGGATATTCTAGATCAAAGGCGTCATCATAATAGTCGTGGAGAGAAAGTCTTCACTTTTTCTTCGCTTCTGTCCTTTGCATATTCCGCCATAACCATGGATAATCTTCATCGTTTAACAGGGTGCTTGGGTCAGCCTTGACTTTGAAGGTAGGAATTTCATGAAACTTTTCATAATCTTCGGACATGTCTGTCTTGCCCTCCACTCCCGCGATGTCTCTTTTTCCTGAAAGAACTATGTGGCGCTTTGGCTCATTGTACGATGTGTTCGCTTCCTTATCTTTTCCTTTTCTCGGTTTGGTAGACATGTCCTTCACATAGAAAACCTACGCCACATCATTGGCTAGGACGAACGGTTCGTCTGTGTACCCAAGATTGTTCAGATCCACTGTTGTCATTCTGTACTGTGGGTCTGCCTGTACCCCGCCTCCTGACAGATTGACCCATTTGCAATTAAACAAAGGGACCTTAAAATCATGTCCGTAGTCAAGTTCCATATGTGCACTATGTAACCATCATATGTGTCCTTTCCCCTATTGATTACTGCATCAAAGCGGACACCGCTGTTTTGGTTGGTGCTCTTTTCATCTTGTGCGATCGTGTAAAATGTATTCCCATTTATCTCGTATCCTTTGTAAGTCAATACAGTCGAAGATGGTCCCCTAGACAACGAGTACAGCTCATCACAAACAGTGGTGTCACCTCTGAGACGTGTTTCCAACCAACTGCCGAAAGTCCTGATGTGTTCACATGTAATCCAGTCATCACACTGCTCCGGGTGTTTGGAGCACAGACTGTTCTTGTGTTCATCGACATACGGGGTCACCAAGGTAGAGTTCTGTAGAACTTTGTAGTGTGCTTCAGACCAAGAATGCCCGTCCCTGCATATTATTGAGTCCCCTCCAAGCGTGCCTTTTCCAGTCAGTCTCCTCTCATGCCGCGATTTAGGGAGACCAATCTTATTAATGCCAGGAATGAATTCAACACAAAATCCAATGACATCCTCTGTTTGATGGCCCATGGAGATGCTTCCTTCTGTCCTAGCGCGGTTACGAACATATTTCTTTAGGACTCCCATGAACCTCTCAGAGGGGAACATATTGTGTAGAAATACAGGGCTCAGAATGACAATCTCGTCGACTAGATGAACTAGGACGTGCGTCATGATATTGAAGAAGGATGGTGGGAACACCAGCTCGAAACTGACAAGACATTGCGCCACATCACTCCTTAGCCTTGGTATGATTTCTGGATCGATCACCTTCTGAGAGATTGCATTGAGGAATGCACATAGCTTCACAATGGCTAATCGGACGTTTTCCGGTAGAAGCCCCCTCAATGCAACCGGAAGCAGTTGCGTCATAATCACGTGGCATTCATGAGACTTTAGGTTCTGGAACTTTTTCTCAGGCATATTTATTATTCCCTTTATATTCGACGAGAAGCCAGTCGGGACCTTCATACTGAGCAGGCATTCAAAGAAGATTTCCTTCTCTTCTTTGGTAAGAGCGTAGCTGGCAGGACCTTCATACTGCTTTGCAGGCATGCCGTCTTTTTCGTGCAAACGTTGCAGGTCCTCCCGTGCCTCCGGTGTATCTTTCGTCTTCCCATACACGCCCAAGAAGCCTAGCAGGTTCACGCAAAGGTTCTTCATCACGTGCATCACGTCGATTGAAGAGCGGACCTCTAGGTCTTTCCAGTAGGGTAGGTACCAAAATATAGATTTCTTCTTCCACATGGGTGCGCGTCCCTCAGCGTCATTCGGAACAGATAGTCCGTCGGGACCCTTTCCAAAGATTACGTGTAAATCATTGACCATAGCTAGTACCTGATCACCGGTACGCATGGCGGGCTTCTTCCGGTGATCTGCCTCGCCTTTGAAATGCTTGCCTTTCTTTCGACATTGATGGTTGGTCGGAAAAAATCGACGATGGCCCAGGTACACATTCTTACTGCATTTGTCCAGGTATATACTTTCGGTGTCAGCTAAACTGTGCGTGCATGCGTGGTATCCCTTGTTTTTCTGTCCTAAAAGGTTACTGAAAGCGGGCCAATCGTTGATGGTTACAAACAGCAACGCGTGCAGGTAAATTCCTCCTGTTTGTGCTCATCCCACACACGTAAACCGTTTCCATTCCATAGCTGTAAAAGTTCTTCAACTAATGGCCTTAGGTACACATCAATGTCGTTGCCGGGTTGCTTAGGGCCTTGGATGAGAATTGGCATCATAATGAACTTCCGCTTCATGCACATCCAAGGAGGAAGGTTATAGATACATAGAGTCACGGTCTAGGTGCTATGATTGCTGCTCTGCTCCCTGAAAGGATTAATGCCATCCGCGCTTAAACCAAACCATACGTTCCTTGGGTCACCTGCAAATTCAGCCCTGTACTTTCTCTCGATTTTTCTCCACTGCGACCCGTCAGCGGGTGCTCTCAACTTCCCGTCTTTCTTACGGTCCTCTCTGTGCCATCGCATCAACTTGGCATGCTCTTCGTTTCTGAACAGACGTTTCAACCATGGTATTATAGGAGCATACCACATCACCTTCGCAGGAACCCTCTTCCTGGGGGGCTCGTCGTCAACATCACCAGGGTCATCTTGTCTGATCTTATACTGCAATGTACCGCATACCGGACATGCGTTCAAATCCTCGTACGCACCGCGGTAGAGGATGCAGTCATTGAGGCATGCATGTATCTTCTGCACCTCCAATCCTAGAGGGCATACGACCTTCTTTGTTGTGTACGTACTGTCGGGCAATTCGTTATCCTTTGGAAGCTTCTTCTTCAATATTTTCAGTAGCTTCTCAAATCCTTTGTCTGGCACAGCATTTTCTGCCTCCCACTGCAGCAATTCCAGTATGGTACCGAGCTTTGTGTTGCCATATTCGCAATTGGGGTACAACCCTTTTTTGTGATCCTCTAACATGCGATCAAACTTCAGCTTCTCCTTTTGACTTTCACACTATCTCCTTGCATCAACAATGACCCGGCGGAGATCATCATCGGGCACAATATCGTCTGGTTCCTCTTGATCTTCAGCAGCTTCCCCCGTTGCAGCATCACCGTATTCCGGGGGCACATAGTTGTCATCGTCCTCTTCTTCTTCGTTGTCTTCCATCATAACCCCTATTTCTCCGTTCCTGGTCCAAACATTATAGTGTGGCATGAAACCCTTATAAAGCAGGTGGCTGTGAAGGATTTTCCGGTCAGAGTAAGACTTCCTATTCCCACATATAGGGCATGGACAGCACATAAAACCATTCTTCTTGTTTGCCTCAGCCACTTCGAGAAAATTATGCACGCCCTTAACGTACTCGGAGGTGTGTCTGTCACCATACATCCATTGTCGGTTCATCTGCGTGCATTATATATAATTAAGTGTGTCAAAAACCATTACAGAATATCATGGATAGATAAGTGACCAAATTAATAGAAGTTCATCATCACATTAAAACCAAAGTACATACATAGTTCTCATTGACAAGCAATAATAAAAGTAAGAAAATTAGACAAGTATCTATCTAAAGTAAGAATTCTTTTCTTTCAGAAAGAAGATAAGAACAAGAGGCTCACCGCGGTGGTGCCGGCGACGAGATCGGCGCGGGCGATCGACCGCGGTGAAGACGGGGACAGGACGTGACGGACCGCTAAACCTATGCATATCTCAGGGAAAATGGAGTTTGGAGGTCGAGCTTCGAGGGGAGAAAGCTTAACTAGTGTGGCTCGGGCATTTCATTGAACACCTCATGTGCATAGGAGGTGAGCTAGAGCACCCAAATGCCCTCCCCTCGCCGGCCAGAAAAAACAGAGCACTGTGGAGTGCTCTGCTGCGGCGATGGGGTATATATAGGCAACTCATTTGTCCCGGTTCGTGGCTGGAACCGGGACTAAAGCCCCCCTTCTGTCCCGGTTCGAGCCACGAACCGGGACAAATGTATGTGGGCCAGGAGCGAGGCCCATTGGTCCCGGTTCGTGCCAGGAACCGGGACAAATGGGTCCAGTCGAACCGGGACCAATGCCCACGAGACCCCGGCCGGCCCCCTGGGCTCACGAACCGGGACGTATGCCCCCCCATGGGTCCCGGTTCGTGACTGAACCGGGACTAATGGGCTGGCCAGGCCCGAACCAAAGCCCTGTTTTCTACTAGTGGAGGGATGAAGAGATCATACCCTCCGGTTGGCCAGGCCAATGCGGCGGCGGCAGCAGCAGCCTCGGCGTCGTACGTGGCCTTCTTCTTTGCGGCGGCGGCGGCCATGGTGTCGATGCAGGGGAAGTAGTGGAAGCAGAGGCTGACGGAGTTGGAGACGGATCGGGAGCAATCGCGTTGAGACGCTCCCCAAAAACCTTATTGCCGTTCTCCCGGGCAGGATCTCGAACGACAGGGTTCCGGAGGCAGCTGCTCTCCCGACCAACCGTGCACGCGGTCGTCGGGATGGGATCGCCGGAAGCAGCACAGAGAGACGAGCAGTGGATGACGGCTAGGGTTGTACGAGAGGGAGTGAGTGAACTGAGTTAGGGTTCACTCCACTGGCCAGCGCCTTCTTATATAGGCCGTCAGGTAAATGGGCCTGGGCCAGGCCCACGACCGAGTCCGCGAACAGCCCACGGTCCAACGTCTCGGACAGTGGCGCTTCCGTAAGCGACTCGTTAATTAATTAACAATTAATTAACCATTCCTGAGCGGCAAAAATAAGCTACGGCTCATTCCCGCAACCTGCGTCGCGTCGTGACGAGGCGGGCGGCGGAGGAGGAGGAGCGCGCATGTACAGCTCCTATTCCCAAGCTCCCAATAACAAGTGGTAGAGCAGCCCTTATAAAGAGATCTCACTCTTCTTACTGTAGAAATATGGGACTAAACATCCCACACTTCCCACCACTTACCGTACACATGCATGAGCCTTAGAGATTAACTAGGGATTATTGTCTTATATGGGCCTAAGCCCATCATAATCCATCAGTAGCTTCGCCTGGGTCGTAAGGGTCAGGATGGTTTGGGATAAATCTCGATGAAATCACTCCAGATTCTGACGGTATAAATCTCTTGCCGCCATATCACATTGATTGCCAAGTTAAAACTAGAAGTTTTCATGAAAAGACTAGTCTTTTAAGAGAAGATGATGTTCCCCATTGCGATAAATATACTCCTATCTATTAGACTAGATGAACTATTGAAATTAGAATGAAAAGGTTTGCATGTGTACATCAGTACATCCATGTCTCCTGAAAGCAATAGCAAAAGTTTGCATGGATAAAGGAAGAGTAGGTAAAATCCCCGCCGAAAAGAGAAAGAAAGAGTAGGTAGGGCATCGTAGAAATTTGACTGCTAGGCTTTCATCCGAAGAGAACGAAACACAAAACAAGAGAGGAGAAATACAGAGCGGCCAACTTTTTTGTAAGTATTTTTTTAGACATACATCTTCAGAAGTAGTACTAAAGTGCACAGTCATAGGAATCCGACGGTAATTCTGCACGCCCAGTTTCCACATTTGTCCACGTCTACAGCCGGACTCAGCAAATCCGGCTCCTGAAACACCCGAGGGCGCGTCCGCGGGCACTGACCGGACATTCTTTATATCCGCGTCTCTATACCCATGCATCTCATATTTCGTCCTCTATTTTCAAACTAGCTCTGTGTAGACATGTGCTCTCGGCGATGCCGGTGCACACGCTACTCGTGCTGGCCCTCAACGGCTCCGTCCTCAAGCAGGTCAACTGTCTCCTTTGCAGCTTCCTCTGGTACGGGCGCAAGGACGCGAGCAGCGGCCACTGCCTCGTCAGCTGGCGTCGGGTATGCCGGCCCATCGCCCTGGGCGGCCTTGGCATCCCAGACCTCTAGCGCCTAGGCGTCTCCCTTCGCACCCGCTGGCTTTGGCTCCAGAAGACCGACGCCTCGCGGCCCTGGCAACAACTACACCTCCCTCACTGCCCCGACGTCCAAGCTATCTTCAGAGCCTCCACCTCCTGGTCCATCAGCGACGGGCGGACCTGCAAATTTTGGGAGGACCACTGGCTCGATGGTCAGTCCATCGCCGAGATCGCGCCCCTCGTCCATGCCAAGGTTCCCAAACGGCGGCGCAAGGCCCTCTCCGTACGCGACGGCCTCCAAGACCAAGCCTGGGTTGCGGACATCCAGGGCGCTTTGGGCACCGAGATGGCAATCCGGTATGTCTCTCTGTGGCGACGCCTGCGGCAGGTCACTCTCTGCGGCGTGCCGGACACGATATCTTGGCGTTGGTCCCGCTCCGGCTCCTACAGCGCGCGGTCATGCTACCAGGCTTTGTTCAGCGGATCCACCGAGGACCCCCACTGGCGCATAACCTGGCGATCGTGGGCTCCGCTTCGCATCAAGTTCTTCATCTGGCTGGCCCTGCTCGGACGATGCTGGACGGCCGACCGCCTCGCGCGACATGACCTGCCCCACGAGCCTACCCGTCTTCTCTGTGATCAGGAGCCCGAGATGATGCAGCACCTTCTCGCGGGCTGCTCCTTTTCCTGCCAGGTCTGGCAGGAAAAACTCTCCTGGTGTCATTCCACCGCCACCATCCCGGACCAAGATGAAGAGTTCAACACCTGGCTGACCTCGGCCGTCGCTACGACGCCTCGAAGCCTTCGACGTGGGCTCGCCTCCATTGCCATCCTCACGGCATGGTGGCTATGGAAACACCGCAATGGTTGTGTCTTCAACGGCGACCACCCCTCCGTGAGCCGCGCCATCAACGACATCCTGGAGGAAGCGAGACTTTGGGCACGCGCGGGCGCCTCAGGATTGGCGCTCATCATGCCGGAGACATAGCCTAGGGCCGCTGTGGCAGGCGCACCCACTCCTCCCCGTGCGCCACGACTGTCGTTGCATGCCATCCTTGCGCCCATGCTCGACAGACCACCACCCCTCTTTTCTGTAACATCCATGTAATTCTTGGTACTTTCTACCTATCAATGGAATGATACGCAAGCCTTTTGCGTATTCACGAAAAAAACGTTGATAAGAAGTACGTAGATCATGAGCGGACACACAAATGCACAATCGGTTCATCAAAAGATCACAGTCGAATCATCGAAAAGATAGCAAAGTTCAACATAATACACATAATACGACGGACAAGTTCAAACTACGTACAACTAAAAACTTGAAATAAACATGGATTTTCACCACTTCCTCACTGGCCCTTTGCCCTTTCGGTCGCTAGCGCAGCTGTAGGAGTCCGCGACAAGAGGTGGGTCCACGTCGGAGTCGTCGAACCCGTCGGATGAGGAGGAATCGGAGATGACGATGAAGCCTTGCAAGCGCCGGACGACGCGGTATTGCTGACACTTGAGTTTGGCCAGCCTCGCCGCCTTCCTCACCACCTCCGCCGCCTCCTGCTCGGATTGCTCAATGCCGAGCCGGAGTTGTTTGGCATTGAGCCTCCGGAGCCGTCGGGCCTTCGTCTCCGCCTCAGTCAGTGACCGGCGGCACGCCCACTCGAAGAGACTGTCCTCCTTGTCGGGCACCCGACAGCTATGGGTGGACTGCGCAGACCCGTCGGACCCCCCCCCCCCGCGCCATCTCCCTAGCCCTCTGCCTCTCACGGCGGGGAGCTCGTGCCTCCGACTCCGGAGTCCGCATCCGCGGCATCTGCAGAGCGGGTACTAAAACCCAGCGTTGCTCGCGCGGAGCAGAGGCCGGAGGTGGAGGAGGTCGTCGAGCGGGGGGAGCAGATCTGGTAGGCCTCGCTGATCAGCGCGCGGGGCGGGAAGGGCCAGTGCCGGCATCAGCGCTGGCACGACGGGCGACAGGGGGCGTCGCACCGGAGCCGGAGCTGCCGCCCGTATCGACCCGCGTGCGCTCGAGCGTGATGCGGAGCGCCAGCTCCTCCTCTTCTCCGGAGCTGCCATCGGAGTGGCTGCCGGTGCTGGACATGGTCGTCGGCGCTATGAATTTGGTAGATTGGGGAAATGGGACCGTCGGAAAGGGGAGGGGATGAGAGCGGAGTGATCTAGGGTTTCTGTCGGACGGGGGTTTTTGTGGGGTCGAGGTGGGCCAACGGTGGTCCGGGCTGATGTGGCGGGCGCGCCCGGGCGTGCCCGAACCACCTTATATCCGCCCTACATTTGGGACGGATATGAGGGGTGCCGGTCACCCCGAGCGTTTGAGGCACGTTTGAGAGCTCCGGTCGGGTCGGTATTTTGGGGCCGGCCAGTGACCGGACGGCCTGCCCAGATGTATGAGATGGATATAGGGCGCTCGGTTGTAGACGCTCTAAGCCCGTTGAATCAGCACTGTCCATTCCACAGGAAATCGCGCTTTCGAAGCCGCCATCCATGTGTACGGCAACGTAAGACGCCCCCACCCCCCCCTCCGCGTAAACCTCTCCCACTCATATTCCACAGGAAATCGTCGTCGACCTATACTTTTCGCAGGAAAACTAACATCTACTCAAAAAAAACTTCCCTTCTTGTGCTTAATCTCTATTTCGAAGGAAAAAATATGGACAACGCTAACGCCCACACGTGTGGTGGAAGCGAAACCCGCCCACACGCCCTATAACACACAGGCTGCGCCACGTCACGGCATGCATGCATGTAGCAATCTTTTTGGATTTTCAGTTTTTAAAATGTTTTATCTCTTAAACGAAAAATCCGATTGAAGATCCGTTTTCACCATTAAATCCCTCGCGACGAGATCTTCGAAACTAGATCTCATGTTGATATGTTTCAATGAAATTTTTTTTGATTAAAAGTTGCCATGTCTATTGCATATGAATTGCCATGGTGTTTACACTGAAGTTGCCATGATATGTTTCAGCTATTTTCTTCTGCATTTAAAAGTAAATTTTGACATTTATAAAACGGGGAATTAAGAAACTAGACTTGCCATGAACCATAAACTAAAATTGCCATGATACATGCACTTAAAATTGTCATGGTTCATACAAAAGATAATTTTTCATGGTCAAAGTACTGCAGTTGCCATCATCAAAATACTAAAATTGCCATACTCTACAACTGAAATTGCCACATGGCAACTTTAGTCTAAGCCCTATGGCAACTGCAGTGTAAACATCATAACAACTTTTGTGTGAATTTTTTTTTGTCGAAACATATCAATATGGGGTCTAGTTTTAAAGATCTCGTCGAGACGGATTTAATGGTGAAACGGATTTTTAATTTGATTTTTTAATTAGGAGATAAAACATTTTTAAGCCGAAAACCAAAAAGATTCCTGCTGATGTCATCTTTTCACGTGTGGCAAAATGAGTAGTAAAAAAGGCGTGTGGGCGTTAGTTTTTTCGAAAAATATCTGTACTTTTTTTCATTTCTTTGTTTGGCTCTCCTCCGGTCCGAGCGCAGCCCTTAACTTGCCGTTGCTCGCGGCCCCTTGGTCCATGGCCGTTGGTTTGTGCCGGCCCGGCAGCTTGACGATTCAGGCCTCATTGGGCCACGGTATAGCCAGCCTCTACGGCCGGGTAGCGTGCAACGGAGCCCAGGTGTGGAGTGAGACGCTGAGCGAAGGCGACGGCGAGACGATTTTTCTCTTCCTTTTCGGCCGGCAAACACGACGGCGACTCGACGGAACCGTGGAATCGCAGCGCGTGGCACAAGCCCCATGCGCATGCATGCACGGGCGGCAGGTGGCAACACGCCAAACACCCATCCAAGGACCACGCGCACGGCACATAAGCAGAAGCAGTCCACCGCTATCGCCTTTGCCATCGTCAGTCTCTTCCATTCTCGTCATCCCGCCGCAAGATTGATCGAGCTCCTTCGGTTCCGTGATTCCTTCTATTTACCCTTGGGCACGGGCATCCCTAGCCGATCCGTTAAAAACAGAGTAAATCCTCGAGTAATTTTCTTTACTCTATTAATGGTGGCCGGATGTAGCCAAACTCTTAATTTTTGGAGTATTTTTCCCCCTTTATTCTTTTAGCCTAGCCGCATGAACTTCAACCAATTGCATGACATGACATCAATAATTCAAATATTTGAAGATAAACATGCACATCATATAAACCAGTAACAAGCATATAGTTTCACAGATCGAGATTATCTAATTACAACATGTGTAGTTCATAAAGAAATGCATCACTTCACCGATCAAGTTTGATCTAAAATCACCACAACGTAACATGTTTTATGTTGTGTATCGAGGCCGACCAATGGCATGCACGAACTCAAACATCGCCCTCGTCAAAGAAGTCACAACCGCCACCACCATACACAAAACCACCACCACCATTCCGAAAAGAGACCTCCGTTTGGGTCAATATCTCTCCACAAGTGAGCTCTCAATATTTTCTTGTGGTGACATCCATTGTGGTTAGGTTCATGAACATTTAGCACGTTCATCGGCTCTCTTGGTATCCCGAAGCCTCTCCTCCTCAAGTGCAAGCCTACGCTCCTCCGCGTTCAACTTCCTCTCTTCGGCCGCCAATTTGGATTTCTATTTCTCATCCTCCGACATCTTGAACTCGTTCCATCCCGCCATCTATTCTTCTTTGTGTTAGACCGCCAAAACTTTCTTGGCCTCAATCATGGCTAAAGTTCTACTTTGTATGTGCCACCGATGCACCTCTCCTCCTTTTCTCTTTTGAAATCTTGTTGCCATCCGGTCTCTTGTTGACCTCTTCATTCGGTCTCGCCAAGTCTCTAAATCCACTTCTCAGAGGTACATAACACTTTGTAACAATGATGCAATGTGAACGGCTTGTGGCCGAACTTTTCGTTCTTCGCTTGAAGAGCCCTTGAATGATTGGACCAAACTCCGTGACCGGCGCACCGCTTGGTGGTGCATGGTTGCATTGATCTAGGATGGTGCCCCAACGATGCCCAAGTGAGACTTGGGTGCGGCTAGATGCGCGACCCTTGTTGCTGGCTGCGGCGGTCGGACGAGCCGAAGCAGTGGCCGTAGGGGTGGCTGGAGACGGGGCACTAGCTGCCGGACGGGGGCGAGGGGCCGGAGTGGCTTTCTTCTTCATCATCATCATCGCCGCTTTGGCAAGGGCCGACACGGCCACCATCGTCTTCCAAGCACGTTTGTGAGCGCAAGAGTAGAGGGAGGGCGGCTGACCGACGCCAGCCAGGCAATCGCCACCTCTAGCGACGTTGCTACGGGCGATGGCAGACGGTATGGTGGAGCGGACAAGATTGTTGATGCCCAACCTTTTCTTCAGTGCGGGCGGCGGCGCGGGGGTGGCTTGCGGCAGAGATGCACCGGTGGTGGTGGGCGGCGAGGTGTGGAAGGGTCTTGAGAACCCATTCCGGCCACAATAGCGGTTATCGGCAGTGATGGCGGCGCGTGGGGAGGCGGCGGTGTGAACTATGACGCCGCTCGGAGTGAAAAAAAGAGAGGGAGAGGGATTTATTCGGCCAGGCGGGGATGACTATATTTGGGCACCATGGGCCAATTTTTTGGCGGAGTAAAATTTTTACTCCTATAAACGATTTGGAACTTGGGCTAGATGGAGTTTAGTGATCATTCCCACATATATACCATAGAACTGGCGACTCGGGATGGCTCCAACGGCTCTGGTACGGACTGGCGACTCGGGCGGCGACGGGGTTGGCGACGCGACGTTGGCCGCTGGCCTCGGCGAGTCGGAGGCCTGGGCGGAGGGGCGGATGTCGGGGCGGCCGGCGCGCGCGTCCCCGGCACTGGCCTCGGGCGCGGCGGTGTCTCCGCGCTGGGTGGGGAGCAGATTCTGGGCTTTGGCCGAGGTAACTGACGACGAGGATTCGGAGGCGGAAGATGGCGAATGCGTCGCTAGGCGCAGTGATGGTGCGCTGCCGTCGGTTGACGAGTTCGTGGCTCGTGCTGAGGAGCTTGGGGGCTCGCTCAAAGCCGGGCGGTGCTGCGCTTACGCGCCCGGCGGCCGTGGTGCTCGCCGACCAGGGGTGTCGTGTCAGGCATCGCAGCAGCGTGCGGCGGAGGCGCCGCGAGCGCGGCCGTTGCGGGATGAGGCGGGCGGCGCGGTGGCCTCGTCGCCGGCTGCTTCTCACCGGTGAGTCACGGGGCCTGCACCGGCGTCGGTGGCAGAGCCCGGGGCGGTGACGCCGGTGGGGCCGCGGGCGGCGGCGGCGGAGATGCCCGAGCCCTGGCCTAGGGTTGGCTCGGACGGCCGGGATGGGCCGCTGGGCCATCCTCTGGCCGTGGGCCGCACGGACCCGTGCGTGTCGTGCTCGGCCCAGGCTGTTTTCCCAAAGGTGGAAGCGGTGCGGGCGGACGTGGACTGTACTGTGCGGCCCAGGCCTGGCTCCCCTGGCCCGCTTGCGGTGCGCCCGGTACTTAAGTGGCTCTGGATTCGCCGGGGCGCTCTAGACTGTTCTCTAGGGTCTCCAGCCACCACATCTGAGGTGCGGTGCTTCGGCGGATCTGCACGCTCTTTCTCCCCTCCTTCCCCTCCCCCCTCTCGATCGCTCCTTCACCGAGGTCGTAGCCATGGGATCCAAGGCGGACCGGCGTGCGGACAAGCGGGCGGAGCCGGATCTGGAGGCGGAGCGGCGTCGCGAGCGAGATCTGCGCGCCCAAGCGAAGGTGCGCGCGGCGGAGCGCGCCGGCGAGGAGGGTGGCTGGGGGCCTCCCCCTTCCTGGTGGCTCAAGGAGCAGGAGCATAAGAAGAAGGAGGAGGAGTACAAGAAGCGGGGGTTGGATCTCAAGCGCAAGGAGTTGCTCCACCCCCATTGCGGCGACCGCGTCGGCGACCCCTTCACCAAGCAGAAGAAGAAGAAACACAAGCCGGCGATGACGACGGTCTATAAGCCCTCCTCTTCCAAGTGCACGGCGGCGGAGCCCATCCCCGTCGAGGAGGCGGAGGGGCCGGAGTGCTTCAAGTGTGGGCGCACGGGCCACTACCAGAACGAATGCACCTTCAAGCAGCTCTGCGTGCTCTACAGTGAGGAGGGCCACGCATCGGCCTATTGCCCCACGCGCGGCAAGCCTCTGGTGCTCCAAACCATGGGCCACGCGTTTGCTGGCGGTGGTTTCTTCTGCTTGCAGTACCCCGAGGAGGCGGATGCGGTGACGGCGGGCCTGCTGGGGGCCAACGCGGCCCTGGTGTCGGCGGGGCCCGGTGTGCTGTCCAAGGAGATCCTGGAGGCGGAGCTTCCTCATCTCTTCGAGGGCGAGTGGGACTGGCAGGTGGCCCCTTTCGACACGGATTGTTTCTCGGTGGCCTTCCCTGATCCGGTCATGTTGAGGATGGTGACGCGCAGCGGCAAACTCTTCCTCTCCACCAACAATATCACAGCTGATATCCGCGACGCGGTCCTCGCCGAGCCCAAGGCGCTGTCCATGCCGGAAGTGTGGGTGAAGATGTGGGGCATACCTCCAAAGCAGAGGCGCGTGGAGCGTCTAATGGCGGCCACGACCATGATTGGTCGGCCTTTGGTGGTGGATGAGCTATCTTTGATCCGCTCGGGCCCGGTGCGCATGCGTTTTGCTTGCTGTGCACCGGCCAAGCTGCGCGGTTCCGTGCAGATCTGGTTCAACGGTGAGGGCTACAACATCAAGCTCGAGCCCGAGATGGACCTTCCTCGCCAGGCGGCCCCTGCCCTCCCACCCCACCTTCTCCTCCCAGTGGTAGGGGTCCGGGTAACCAAGAGAAGGACAAGCACAAGGACAAGGACCAAGAGCACGATGCAAGCATGGAGGAGGATGACTCCATCGACACGGCGGCGTGGGACAAGCTCAAGATTTCTGTGTCGGGCCCTGCTGCGCCGGCTGAGGGGGCGGCGGCGCTGCGGGCTACTGAGGAGATGGGTTCTGCTGGGATGGCGCTCTCGATCCCCAATCAGTATGGGTCCAACCTGGGTTCGGTGTCTTCACCTCCCATGTGCGCGGCCCCTGCTGCGACAGCGGGTGCAGGCGGTGGCCGTTCCCCGCTCGCTCTCTCCCCCAGCCCCTCGCGTCTCCGCCCTGCCGGGTCCCCTGCCTCAGGTGGCCGCAGCTCCACCCTGAGCGGCTCGGTGAAGCCCATGAAGAAGACGGCGGTGCGCAAGGTCAGCGCGGAGGCGGTTCGCGCGATGGAGCCACTGGGGGCGCCTCCCACTCCACGATAGTCCGTCATGGCATTGGCGGCCCCGACTGCGCCTCCCTCCGTCGACCCGCTGCTGCAAGAGGCCTCCAAGATGGCGCTGATCTCCAAGGCCAAACGCACCAAGACGGTGCTGGCGGCGCCGGTGCGCACTAGCTCACGCTCCAAGGGGGCCAAGGGCACCATGCCGTCCCTGCAGAGGGCGCAACTACTCCAAGCGCAGAAGAACATGGAGATCTCAGGTAATCCACCCCCCTCCCCCGCTTCACGGTTTTAGATTCCTTCTCGGATGATCATCTGCATGAGGTGTTGGATGCGAGCGGTGTTGATCCCTCGTGCGTGGTGGGGCTAGCGAGCTGATTTCGCTCGTTCGCGCCAAGGAGACAGCGCAGGCAGCGCTCGCGACGGCGGCTGCAGCGCGTGCCGAACAGAGGACCGGGGATCCTGAGGGAGGGGTCAGGCAACAAGGGTTGCCCCCTCTCCCTCTCCTTGCAGGGGCAAGGTGAGGCGCGTGGCAAAAGCGGTCACCTCGAGAGGTGTCTGACTGCGTAACCGCGTCATCTAGATGCGAGCCTTGTTTTGGAATATTCGTGGTTTCGGCCACGCGGGGCGGCAAACCCAGCTTAAGGAGTACATGCGTAGGGAGGACGTCGATATCGTAGGTTTACAGGAAACGATCAAGGCGTACTTCCGTTTTCACGAGTTGCTTTCTCTAGACCCGCTGGAGCAGTTTGAGTAGCAGCATGTACCCGCGGTTGGGCACTTGGGTGGCATGCTGATGGGCTTAAGTCGCGCCTTGTATGATATTATCGCTTGGGATATTGGTACGTTTTTCATTGCTGCGCACTTTTGCATTCGTGCTTCGCTTCGCGAGTTAGTTGTCATACAGGTCTACGGACCGACCGATCACTCTCGATCGGCAGAGTTCTTGGGAGAACTCCAAGCTAAAGTCACCACGATGACCGTGGCGGCGCTCCCTGTCCTGGGATTTCAACCTGATCAGGTCAGGAGCGGATAAAAATAACAGTAACATAAACCGGCCTCGGGTGTCCATGTTTAATACTGCCATTGCATCCATGGCCCTAAGGGAGGTGGCCAGGTCGGGCGCGAGGTTCGCATGGACAAACAAACAACTTGACCCGGTCCGCTCGGTTCTGGATCGGGTGTTCATGTCGCCGGAGTGGGAAATGGGTTACCCTCTCTGCACAATGGTTGCAGAGACCCGCATTGGCTCTGACCATGTCCCTCTAGTCTACTCCTCGGGGGAGGATAGGTTTGCGTCGCAGCCCGCGTTGTTTCTTCGAAATGGCCTGATTTGAAGTGTCGGGCTTTGAGGAGATCTTTAAGGAGAAATGGTGGGTGTGCGTTAATCAGGCTGGGCCCCACAGGGGCCCGATGGAGTTCTGGAACGCTGTCGGGGGACGGCACAGGGCTAGCCTCAAGGGGTGGGGCGCCAACCTAGGGAGGAATGATAAAGAGCACAGAGCCGGATCCTTGGATTGATGCGCAGGCTGATGCTCGGGTCTTCTCGGAGCAGGAATGGGGCAGGTCGAGGCGTCACTTCGAGCGGAGGAAGAATATTGGCGCCACCGTAGTGGTCTGAAGTGGACACTTAAAGGCGACGCCAATACCAAGTACTTTCACGCCTACGCAAACGGTCGTCGTAGAAAGTGCGCAATTCTCAGGCTGCAATCGGAACAGGGGCTTCTGTTGCGACAAGAGGACATCTCTCGCCACATATATGAGTTTTACATCAACTTGATGGGGTCGTGCAAGGCCCGGGGGCTGGCCTTCGCGCGGACGTGTGGGTGCCTCACAACGAGTCCTGGAGTGTGAGAACAACGAGCTGGGGCTTGCTTTCCTCCCCGAAGAAATTGACGCCGCCCTGATGGGTATGAAAGTGGACACGGCATCGGGCCCAGACGGGTGGCCGGTGGCTATGTTCAAGCGTTTTTGGCCACTTCTTAGAGGCCCAATTTTTGCGATCTGCAATGGGTTTATGCGAGGGACGGTAGATATAGCTCGCCTTAATTTTGGAGTCTTAACGCTCATTCCGAAGGTCCAAGGGGCCGACAACATTAGACAGTTCCACCCTATTGCGCTCATCAACGTTCCTTTTAAGATTTGTGCTAAAGCGTGTGCCACACGTCTAGGACCGATAGCTCATCGCTCAATTCACCGTAATCAATCCGCGTTCATTTGCGGCCGCAACATACTGGAGGGCCCGCTTGCCCTCCAGGAGATTGTTCATGAACTCAAACGCACGAAGGAACCGGCCGTTCTGCTGAAGCTAGACTTCGAGAAGGCTTATGACCGGGTAAATTGGGATTTCCTGCGTCAGGTGCTTACAAGCGAGGTTTCTGAAGGAAATATGCCCTAGAGGCAATAATAAAGTTATTATTTATTTCCTTATATCATGATAAATGTTTATTATTCATGCTAGAATTGTATTAACCGGAAACATAATACATGTGTGAATACATAGAAAAACATAGTGTCACTAGTATGCCTCTACTTGACTAGCTCATTGATCAAAGATGGTTGAGTTTCCTAGCCATGGACATGAGTTGTCATTTGATTAACGGGATCACATCATTAGGAGAATGATGTGATTGACTTGACCCATTCCGTTAGCTTAGCACTTGATCGTTTAGTATGTTGCTATTGCTTTCTTCATGACTTATACATGTTCCTATGACTATGAGATTATGCAACTCCCGTTTACCGGAGGAACACTTTGTGTGCTACCAAACGTCACAACGTAACTGAGTGATTATAAAGGTGCTCTATAGGTGTCTCCGAAGGTACTTGTTGAGTTGGCGTATTTCGAGATTAGGATTTGTCACTCCGATTGTTGGAGAGGTATCTCTGGGCCCTTTCGGTAATGTACATCACTATAAGCCTTGCAAGCAATGTGACTAATGAGTTAGTTGCGGGATGATGCATTACGTAACGAGTAAAGAGACTTGCCAGTAACGAGATTGAACTAGGTATTGAGATACCGACGATCGAATCTCGGGCAAGTAACATACCGATGACAAAGGGAACAACGTATGTTGTTATGCGGTTTGACCGATAAAGATCTTCGTAGAATATGTGGGAGCCAATATGAGCATCCAGGTTCCGCTATTGGTTATTGACCGGAGACGTGTCTCGGTCATGTCTACATAGTTCTCGAACCCGTAGGGTCCGCACGCTTAAAGTTCGGTGACGATCGGTATTATGAGTTTATGTGTTTTGATGTACCGAAGGTAGTTCGGAGTCCCGGATGAGATCGGGTACATGACGAGGAGTCTCAAAATGGTCGAGACATAAAGATCGATATATTGGACGACTATATTCGGACATCGGAAAGGTTCCGAGTGATTCGGGTATTTTTCGGAGTACCGGAGAGTTACGGGAATTCGCCGAGGAGTATATGGGCCTTATTGGGCTTTAGGGGAAAGAGAGAGGGGAGGCTGCGCGCCCCCCAAGGCTTAGTCCGAGTTGGACTAAGGGGAGGGCGGCGCCCCCTCCTTCCTTCTCTTCTCTTTTTCCCTTTCCTTCTCTCCTACTCCTACTACTTGGAAGGGCTCCTAGTTCTACTAGGAAAGGGGGAATCCTACTCCCGGTGGGAGTAGGACTCCCCTAGGGCGCGCCATAGAGAGGGCCGACCCTCCCCCTCCTCCACTCCTTTATATACGGGGGGGGTGCGCACCCCATAGACACAACAATTGATCATTGATCTTCTAGCCGTGTGCGGTGCCCCCTCCACCATAATCCACCTCGTCATATCGTAGCGGTGCTTAGGCGAAGCCCTGTGTCGGTAACTTCATCAACACTGTCACAACGCCGTCGTGCTGGCGGAACTCTCCCGTGAAGCTCTGCTGGATCGGAGTTGGTGGGACGTGATCGAGTTGAACGTGTGCTGAACTCGGAGGTGTCGTGCGTTCGGTACTTGGATCGGTCAGATCGTGAAGACGTATGACTACATCAACCGCGTTGTTCTAACGCTTCCGCTTTCGGTCTACGAGGGTACGTGGACACACTCTCCCCTCTCGTTGCTATACATCACCATGATCTTGCGTGTGCGTAGGAATTTTTTTGAAATTACTACGTTCCCCAACAGTTTCTCCGCTGTGTGGGTACACCGCGTCATGCAATTGGTCTCGGGAGGCCAAACTTCAGTCTCGGTGAACGGAGAAGTAGGGCACTTCTTCCGGAACAAGGGTGGACTCAGGCAGGGGGACCCGATGTCCCCTCTTCTGTTCAACTTTGTTGTTGATGCGCTTTCCGCTATATATGCTTCGGAAAGCGGCCGCGGCAGGCCATATCCAAGGATTGGTAGGCCACCTCATTCCAGGGGGAGTGACGCATCTGCAATATGCGGATGACACGCTATTGTTGTTTCGCCCGGATCTGCATAGCATAGCTTGGTCAAGGCGATTCTCCTTAGTTTCGAGCTCATGTCGGGCCTCAAAATAAACTTCCACAATGTGAGGTGCTCTCGATGGGGGTAGAGCCGGAGGAGGGAAGGCGCATAACTAATTTGCTCAACTGCAAAGTGGGCAAATTCCCGTTGATGTACCTCGGCCTACCGGTAGACACCAAACGGCCCACGATAGAGGATTGGGATCCTTTGTGTGCCAAGGTGAGGGGTAGGGTCTGCCCTTGGAGGGGCAAATTCCTTTCGAAAGCGGATAGGCTCGTACTCACGAACTCGAGCCTTTCCTCCTTGCCAATGTTTGCTATGGGCCTGTTTCTGCTCGCAGAAGGGGTTCATGCAAAGTTTGACACGCCCCGCGCCAAGTTCTTTTGGGAAGGAACTAGTCCGAACCGTAAGTATCATATGGTTAAATGGGCTTGGGTATATCGACCCAAGGACTTGGGGGGCCTTGGGATCACCAACTCGAGATTTTTAAACATCGCGATGATGTGTAAATGGATCTGGAAAATTGCCCGGGGGCAACCGGGTTGTGGGTCGATCTCCTAAGGGCCAAATATTTCCCTAATGGGAATTTCTTTGAAGGGAGGACAAGGGGCTCCCCCTTCTGGAATGACCTACAGGTGATTAAACCGGCATTTGCCATGGGGGCAAAATTCTCGATTGGGAATGGCCGGTCGGCTCGTTTTTGGACCGATCTTTGGATAGGGGCGCAACCCTTATGGGCAGAATTCCGGGATTTGTACGATATTGCTGTCGACCCAGCAATGACGGTGGCGGATGCGCTCGTGTCTACACCACCAGAGATTCAATTTAAACGGGAACTCAACGAGCAAGAGCAAACTAGCCTTGCGGCCTTGCTGCAGTTGATTGACCCAATAGGCCTATCGGACCAACCTGACACGGTGAGCTGGGCGCTCACCAGCTCGGGTAAGTTCACGGTTAACTCCTTATATCGCAAGTTGTGTCGAAGGCCGGCACAACTCGTGATTGCAGGGTTGTGGAAAGCGCGGCTGTGCAGGGTTGTGGAAAGCGCGGCTGCCTCTGAAGATCAAACTCTTTCTTTGGCAAATGTTTCGTGATAAACTGCCCACCTCCTTGAACGTGGCCAAACGAAACGGACCGGCCACCGGCCCGTGTGCGCTGTGCGAGGAACCAGAGGATGCCAATCATGTGTTCTTTCGATGTCCTCTTGCGAGGTTTGCGTGGAGCGCGGTTCGGACCGCGGCGGGTGTCCAATGGGACCCGCGATCGGCTGCGGAGCTTATCCAGCTTTTAGATGCGATTCAGGGTCATGTGAATCGGGTTATGTGGAGTTGTGTAGGGGCACTACTCTGGGCCATGTGGCTAACTAGAAACAAATTCACTATCGAGGGATGCTTTCCAACACATCCGGCTAATATTATCTTCAAATGCAACCTCCTCTTGCAGCAGTGGACTCCGTTGAGGAGGCGCAAGGATGCTGAGATGATCAAGACTGCCCAACAACGTCTGATGCAAGTGTACGTGATGGCTAGGGAGCCTTGACTACGGTTCTGGCCGTGGTCCCTTTTGATGCTTGACGAGCCTGCGCGCTCAGTACGGGCTCTGCCTTGTAATCCGCTAGTGGCTTGTTAAGTTTCGCCTGAACTGCGTGGGTTGTCCTATTGGCGAGGGCCGGAATGGCTTTTTGTGTTGTACTAAGACTTGGTGTTATGCTACGCTGCCTGTTGGGGCTTTATTAATTTAAAGCCGGACGCATCTGATGTCTTCGTTAGAAATTTTTTTTTACTCCTCCAGCCCTCACATCAAAAGGGCGGAACACGCGCGCGCGCGACTCACCCCATGCGTCAATGCGCGAGTCGTAATTAAGCAAAGCAAGTCTCGCTTCCGCGACACCGCGAAGTCACTCGATCTGAGCACAGGTGATCACGCGACAGTCTTTTTTTTGTTGTTGTTTTCGGAAGATACACGCGAGATCCACAAGAAATCAATCACCGCTCTCCTTTCGTTTACTTATCAGTGACGGAAGAGCACGCCGCGTTCACGGGCACGGCGGGCGGCCGCGTATCGTCGTCGCGCGCGACGTCGGCCAGCTTCCTTCCAATTCCAATTCCAACTCCAACTCCAACTCCAAGGGGTGCGGTGCGACGTCAGACAGAGGTAGGAAACCGACGGGGATATATTCGCGAAGACGAGAGAAACTGGTAATTAAGGGCTGTGTCTCTGTGCGTGTTAGCCTGGCGAGGGGCCCACGCGCGCATTCCGTCGAGCACATCGCCTGCATATATACCCCACGAACGCGCGCCGTGGATACCAGTACACCACCCACAAGCCACCCATCGCATTCGCAACCGCTCTCCGTTTATATCCCCGGCCTCACCACCTTGGCATCACTACTTCTCCCTCCTCGCAACCTTTCCCCCCGTCTCGTTGGAATCCATGGCGTCCAAGTCCGCGGTCACCGCAGGTACTTAGTTCGACCTCCCGGACAGTTATATTGAGAGACCGCCATGGCTCTGTTTCTTCACGCTCTGTGGGGCGGCGGCAAGCCCCTGGCGCTCCTGCTCACCATCGTGCTCCTCTGTGTGCTGCGGCCAGGTGGGCAGCCCAAGGAGAAGGAGGAGCCGTCCTCCATGGCGGACGTGTACAACCACGAGCTGACGCCGCTGCAGAAGCACGTCGCCTTCTTCGACCGGAACAAGGACGGCGTCATCCACCCCTCCGAGACCTACGAGGGTACCTACTTACGTGGCGGGCACACAGCACACTCACACTCGCTTTACAGCAGAAATCACACGAGAAACGGCACAGTTCGTTCCGGATTACTCTCGCGATCGAAAACTGACGATGCGGTTGGTTGGGTTTGCAGGGTTCCGCGCGATCGGGTGCGGCGTCGCGCTGTCCGCCTTCAGCGCCGTCTTCATCAACGGACTGCTCGGTCCCAAGACCATACCGGTATGCACGCAAAAAAACCTCTCTGTTTTTCTGTTTTTCTTTTTCTCTCCATGATCGATCTTTCTGTGCATGATTGAGATGCGTACCCTGTTACAGTACTGTTGTGGGTGCAGTTGTGGGGCAAAGTTTGGGTTGCCTTTGTCATGTCTAGTTGCTTTCGGAGTTAACGTGGGTACTTTTAGAAACACGGTGCAAACACATATTCACACACGCACACACAAACATGCACGCTCACCCCTATGAATGCAGACACGCACATCAATACCCCTATGAACATCTTGTGAGACCAAACCGACCTACCTTGAGGTCGACGAAGTCGCCACTGACACCTTGTAGTTGAGTAGCACGCCATGCCGCTGACAGAACAGCCCCGGAAAGATTTAAAATAAATCTTGTAAAATACAATCACCCGTGCCAAAGTCTACAACTTAAGCTCAGATGGACAGGTTCCACCGCAAGAAACTTAGTCACCCGAGCATGAATTCACTACTTTCGCATGGTTGGTTAAAAAATTTCCAGCAGTACACGAACAGAGTTGCTTGATTTAGATGGAGGGCAGTATAAATAAACGGCTGTACGAGATTCAAAAGCTAGTTGCTCATTGGTCAAAGGGCTCGTAACTAAACGGCGTCGAGATCTACAAATGGCTTGGCAACAGGCATTACTAAAACACACATACGCGGTTCGTATACGACTATCTCATCACTACAAACACATGGCCAGGTCAATAAGTTAATCACAGAATGTGCATATGCGCTGAGACGCACATGAACATGTTAGTTCATGCAGCATGGGTTCAGTCGCAAAGAGAAATGAATAGCCAATGATTTAGCTATACATTGTTCCTTTCTACTACAACGAGACAAAGAAACTTTAGCGTGATCTATTGCGCTTTGCTTATTCTAAGCAGGCAATGGTAACATGCAATGCAAGTACATCCTATACTTTAAATTGGCCCAACGGTGTATTATATATCTCTTTCGTAGACCAGTTTCTCACATGACCATCTAGAAAATTAACCATTGCTGCTCCCAAAAGAGATGAAATGTATTGCCTTCCCGGACTGATCAAAGTATGATGGGAGTAAATCGGGTAAGGTGACTAAAAGATGATGCAACTGCCACGGTCGATCTTGGTTCAGACTTCAGAGTATTCGACAGAGTGCCTTATGACTAGACAACTTCTGGCCAAAAACCAGAAGATATATTCTTAGCGTGAGGACATGCACACGCCAACAGATATCACAACAAGAAAAGATGCATTATTCACCCCTACTTTTTCAGAAAAGAAAGCGAAAACACTGAACAAAGGAGCACACTGTCAGGCTTTAATTTCAGTTGATCGTTCATCTCTTTAGTCTTTACAGCAGGAAATGGGGACTGATTCAGGTGCAAAGAGGTGCTGATTGGCTAGGGTTTTCCGTTCATTATTAATCCTCGTGTGTCGTTACTGCTGTAGGAGAACATGAAGGTTGGTGCTTTCAAGTTTCCGATCTACGTAAAGAACATCCACAAGGGCAAGCATGGGAGCGATTCGGGCGTGTACGATGCCAATGGAAGGTACTAGCTGCCATCTCATATTTGTTTATGTGCACATCGCCGCCCTACCTCTATTTCAAATTAAGTAGATGCTATCCTACAAACCATGTGATTAAACTCTCTAACTTGGAGTATCGAAATATAAATATTCAGATTGGTCAAATGAAGATGATACTGTTCAAATAATGGTAGCGATCAAAGATAGTTCGTGAAGACTAGTCTATCTAAAATATCATGTATGTTTTACGTAGGAGTATTTTCTTTATTAGCGAAGATATATACTACTAGCTGAACTAAAAAAAAGATCAGCTAATTACTTGCAAAGTATTGTAGAGAGAGAGTGAAATAGATGTTAGTCCCAACTCCCTAATAAAACCTAAAAGAATCTAAAGTAGTCGTGCCGCCTTATGATATGGATGCATGACTGTCAAGCCACCTCTTGGTCTGAAACATAATGTTAAGGGAAGCAGTTGGGAGTGTTGCGTTGTCTTTGTTCTTTCCCCCCCTTTGTCCAAACTCTCAAGGCAGAGATGCCACAGTGCCACACACTTAACAGTAAACTACTGGCCAATGTGAGTCGCATGAGATTGGTTAACGTATTGTGGCATAGAACAATGTTGCTACGACATGTAGAGAAGTTGAACAACCAATAAGTTGCACCACTCAATGGTAACTAAAAAAAATGAAGATAGCAACACAACTCTAAAGCATAGGTCTTGTCTAGACGTACAAAGATAATGCAACATGGGTGCATACGTGCGAACCTTACAGTCTATCTAACTTGCAGGTTTGTTCCTGAAAAGTTTGAAGAGATATTCAAAAAGCATGCTCACACCAGGCCTGATGCCCTGACAGGCAAAGAACTGAATGAGTTGCTTCAAGCAAACAGGGAGCCGAACGATTTGAAAGGACGGTAAGTTCTGATTCATGTCGAGTATGAACAATGGAAATATAAGTTGTGCTCTTTAGCTCATTTTCCTTTCCTCTTCTGGAACCAACACTGCAGAGTGGGTGGCTTCACAGAGTGGAAGGTTCTCTACTCGCTGTGCAAAGATAAGGAGGGATTTCTTCACAAGGAGACCGTCAGGGCGGTCTACGATGGCAGCCTGTTTGTGAAGTTGGAGCAAGAGAGGAAGCAAGCTAAAGAATCTGCCAAGAAGAAATGATGAAAACTATCCCAATACCCTCTTATTTGTGATTATGCGCAAGTATGCGTAAATTATGGTGTGCTTGCGAGTATGGTTCTGTAAATTAATGTTGTGATTTGATTTCGTGTGTTTGCTTGTTCTTTTATGGAATGAGAATTCAAAGCCTGTTTGTCTAGATATCGCATTTGTTTACCAAATATGATGTTTTCAGTTGACATTTTCGATTACTAAAAAGTTTTGACTTTAGTAGTGCTTTGTTTTATGTCTCCACAAACATTCAACTTCATGCAACAAGTTGTACGGACCATGTGGCGCGCAGCGGCATCACCTCATGATCCTTGTCCCATTGTTGCACTTTACCATTTGTCACTGGCAAAAAATTTGAGGACTTTATGGTTCAAAGGAATTCCATAGGATTTCGGTTCATACAGTAAGTTTTTTCTATATAAAATCTATTTGGTTCAAAAGAACGAGTCCTCCAAAGAAGACATAAATCTCTAAAATGTTCCTGTATTTTTCATATGGTGCAATTATTGTATTTTTTTATCCATGTAGAATCTCCAATGTTATGACATCCTATTCTAGTATATTCCCTATATTTCAAATCTTACAAACCAAAGAGGCATTGAATTTTATTGCTTTTACATTAGATTGGTGCTTAGTTTCACCACAACATTTTACTGTTTATTTCTACTGCACAACACAGACTATATTGAAGTATAACCGCATTCTCCATCCTTTCCCTTTCAGCTTGATCTTTTGTGAGAACAGAGGCTAGTTCAGATACCCCGAGACCAGCTAGCGCAACTTAATAAAAAATTATAGCCCACAATTAGTCCTGAGGGAGCCACACGAGAGATAAATGGCTTTTGGTTGAACTAGCTAGTGCATGCAACCGTGAAGGTGTGAACACATCTCGAGGTGCGCTTTGTTTAACTGCTACTAGTACAATTGCCTAGAAACATAGCAAATAATGTATATGACAATATAAAAAAAGAATGTGCAAATGTGAAGAGATAGATACGAGTTAGTAATAGAACAACATAATTGTAAAACTTTGTTCGACATGGATACACAACTGCCGAACCACCTCCTCAATATGAAACAAAAAAGTCAAGGGAAGAAGGTGAGAGTGGTGTGTTGTCTTTGTTCTCTTCCCCCTTTGTCTCGAGCAAAGTGAGTGCCACGCTGCGTCATGTGGCATAAGATTTAATTTAATGTGAAGCACATGAGGTGGATGGGGTGGCACTAATATTCATCGGTTGTTTAGGACCAGCATGCAGATCATAGGATGCCCTCACGTAGGAAAATCCAACGTGATATTGACAAATGACATTAGCATATCTGATTAAATAAATGGAAGAACAAATGCACAGGTATGAGGTATTGCCTGATGCCTGTCACTGTTCTCATTTTCTTGAACTAATTTATGTAAGACTAAAAATAAGACCACATGTCTTATCTAGATGTACAAAACAAATGCAACAGATTAAGATGGCTGGTTTGTTCCTGAAAAGTTTGAGGAGACATGCAAGAAACATGCCCACACCTGAAAAGTCTGATGCTGAGAATTGAGAGCCTATTTGTAAGTGTATCCTTGCAACGCGTGGTGTAAGACTGAATTTGTTTCCAGTTTATGTTTCCTTTCGTTGTTTATTTACAAGGTATTGTTACTCTTGCTTGAATCGCGTGGTGTACGACTGAATTTCAGTTTTGTAAGTTCATCAGCGCAGAGTCTGTTTAGCAGCCAGTAATTCTTTTTACAGAAACATAGAAGCTAGTAGAGCTGCGAAAGTGCTCTTCTGAGCGCGATCGTAGGTGCTCGCGATATCCCTCCCGCCCGTGATCTTCGAGATTCCCATTCTGACGCATACAGGCCCACGTATTACTGCCGTATATCTATTAATGAACAGTTATATTGGCCCACTTCTAGCAAACGGCCATTGGTACAGCGTCACGGACTGGGCCGCTAACTCGCTGATTCTGGACCAACGACGGCAGCTATCTCCAGTCGCCGCACGCCCCAGCCGTAGACTGCTCGCCGTCTTCAAGCTCGGGGCTCGGCAAGCTCACACAGCAGCTAATCATGCTTTTCCGGATCGTGTTCTCTGCACCGTTCATCCACCGCGCGGAGCGCCTGCATCTGCACTTCGTCCTGCGGGCCCATCTCTTATGTCTCCAGATCTGCGGTTGCATGGCATGTCTCCTGCAGGAAACTCGTCAAGATAAGCAAGGAGAAAAATCAGGAACAGAATTAATGGGTGGACTGAATCTTCTTACCTGCTCAAAGACAGCAGACACTCCCGAAGATGAAGTCAGCGTAACAACTTGTAGTCCTACAGGCTGGTTTACTGAACTTTCAGCTCAACTGAACCCTGCACGCGAGCTGTACAACTTAAATAGAAGTTCCTGCCAATTCATGCTACAACAGAGTTTACAGCGCAAGGGGAATCACCTCTGCGGATACTTCATCCAGCTTGCGAGTTGCATCTGATTTTGTAATGCCAGACGCCCATAGGGATAGCACGGTCAGAGCCATGGCAAGAACTGCCCTGTAGTATTCAGTCTTTTCTACCTAAACGAAAAGGGATGGATCGGTCAGATGGGGCACGCATGGTGGAGGAACGCTTATGTAATTGCTCCTCTGTTTTCCCTGCTCTTGTAGTGCAATTAGAAATGGATCGGCCAAGCACTGGGCGCACGGCCTCACACAGGCATGCACTTGTCCAGCATTTAGCACAATTGCCCATCTAGCAGCCAAAGATAACCAGATTGTCTCAGTAAAAAATTCAGCCAACAGAAACCATGTTGGCAATGGGAAATGCACTTCACAGAATCACCAAGACAGATCAACAACCATATGTACACCACTCTGTATACAAAGACAGACAGTACGCCTGAAAACAACATACAAACACATACATTAGCAACACAAATCATCACATGTTGTTTAGCCGCAGATCACCTACTTTGCGGCAGTTGTTTCGTTTGTGACCTTCAACGCCGCAGTTTTTGTGCCGCACTGGTTTACAAACTGGCTTGGGGATATCAGGTTGTCCTCTTGTGCCCCTGCTGGCAACATATCGTGCAGAAGCTTGTCCGTTTGCTGAGCCCCTCGTACGGCGCCTTCTCTTGGCTAGTTGTTGGGCGACCCATCTCTTTTGGCTTCTTTGGCGCCAACATCCAGCGAGCCTGTTCCCAGTCTCATTTGCCGAAGTAGCATCATCGTTCTGGTTTCCAATGGTTGCATCTCCACTTGCAAAAACTAATGGCCCTTGTTCTCGTAGCTTATTGACGAGATGGTCTTCCTTAGAGGTCTTGTACGCAGCAGTGGTAATGCTCCCTGTTACCAAGCGTATTCCAGCCATACCGTCCCTCGCGATCTGCAGACTGGAACCTACCTTGAATGGTAATTTATGTGATGCCCCGTGGGATACATACATCTGATAAAACGAGAAAGAAAAGGAAGATGTCAGCCGGTAGCAACAAAACTAGGACTGCCGTTAAAAGATGGAAGTAGTTATGACTAGCCATAGCAGATACAAAAAAACTAGATAGGACTAACCATATCAGATCCAAATCAAAAACAGAGAACTGACAGCAAAATTAGGCTGCAGTTTGAGAGCTGAGGGGGGGGGGGGGGGGGGAGTTTAGTTGTGCTGCTAAGGTCACCTTTTCGGACTGAAAAGAACAAAGAATTGTAGTAAGAGAAAAAATAATGTACTGAAGCAAGAAATACTGAAAAAAGAATGAAGACTGAAAGCTGAGACTTGGGTGCCGATCCTTATGGGTACTGAGTGAGAACTAGCATTTCTCTGTTTTTCTCAATCGGCACTGACACCTCATTCAATAATCTACTGAAGCAAGAAATACTCAAACTTTGTTTTTGGCCTATCCAGAAAAGCAGAGTAGATTCGTAAAGGCTTGTCAAGAAGAAATCCATCAAACAATAAAAATGAGCAACCAAGAACTGAATAGTTGTACATAAATTTCAGGTGGTTAGTGACAGAGAAACATAGTGTGCGCTATATACAGAAAAATTGTACCAAAATTTTAGGGTGATGGTTGACCTTAGCCTCACATTTTTAAAATGCACACGTACACGTCATGGTGGTAAGCTCTATTGTTATTGAGATGCTTACCAGCTTTGCCATCAGAATATAGAGGGCTTTTGGTTTTTGGTTGCTATAGCCACTGGAAGTGACACCGCTTGAGCCACGCCGCAGGCTTCTTGGTGCCCCCATGCAAAATATGATTTCACAGCATGTATCTGATCATGGTGCAATTTGACGCCACTGAAACCTCATTCAATCCACGGGATCAGAATGATGAAGAAAATAAAATGAAGACTTAAAAACTGAAATGATAAAGTGAATAATAGACTGAAAACACATAAACTGAATACAGACTGAAAACACATAAACTGAATATAGACTGAAGAAACGACAATACTGACAACCACTGATCAAATAAAAGAACAATATGACTAAAAGAAGAACAACGAATTAAACTAAAGAAATCTAAAAAGGGAAAAAATACTGATATTTAGGCTCTATCAAAAGTTTACTAACAATTCGACAAAAAGTTTACAGAATGCCAGCCATTATGTTATCCCTTTCCGAATCATGCATGTTAGGTTGCAACGTCCTTAAAATGAAAGACAGAACGCTCTGCGTCAAACGATTGCTAAGGAAAACATCTGAACCAAGAGTACCGCTCAACTTCTCCCCTCTCCCTCTGATGTTGACAGGCTCACCGATGAGCATGCAACATAAACTGCTAAAAAAGAAAAAGGAAAAAATGAGGGACCGAACATGGACTAACGAATAAAGAGTGAGGACTGAGAAAGTTCGCTCATGTAAATTGCAGATAGAGCAATGAACATAAAAACTGAACACTAACAGAAATGGGTAACTAAATAAATAAAAACGAATAATTAGAGCCTAAAATATCTGAAAGAGACTAACTATGGTCATACCAAAAATGAAGAGAATAACTAAAAAGGCAGATATTGAAGACGTAAATTAAAAAAATGAGATCACAGTCCTCTTGAAGGAAATAAATGCTCGTTGCCTCTCGCACCTCGCAACTGCACGAGGCCACGTCCAACTTGACATGATGAAGCAGAAACCGAAAACCCTTATTTAAGCTGGAGGCACCCTATTGAACCTGAATTCTCAGTAAGACCTTCACTCTCTAGTTTCAAGCTCCCAACTAAGCTTATGACAGTTGTTGATTTCATTTGACGCGCTTTTATCTGCACTAACTTATGACTTTTATGTCAAGCAGACTCTGGTGTTGTCCGATTCTTGCACACGGTGTCAATACAGAAGCAGTTATCTGCTGACTTGCTGAAGTACGACATAACATCATCTCAAATGGTACACAAGGACGACGCACCAGTTTTACCGTGCTTTCCGGATGATATCCACCTACATGTACACACAAGTCGTATGTTTCGCCCAAAGAGTCGAAACTAGTACCGAGAACCGGTGTGATCACGTTTTCAGCTGGGTTCTCTCCGCAACACCTGACTTCCTTCTCAAACGCACTGATTCGATTTGGGCATGGTGTTCTGCTCGGTGCGGCAGCACCAATCCTAAGGCTGCAAACACAGGCATACATTGCATAAATTTTCTGAATGCACAGAGCAATCAGCCTGCAGACACAGGCACATGTAGCATAAATTTTCAGAATGCAGAGAGCAATCAGCCTGCAAACACATGCACATATAGCATGAATTTTCAGAATGCAAAGAGCAATCAGCCTGCAAACACAGGCACATATAGCATGAATTTTCAGAATGCAGAGAGCAATCAGCCTGCAAAAATAGGCACATATAGCATGAAATTTCTGAATGCAGAGAGCAATCAGCCTGCAAGCACAGTATAGCATGCTTTTTCTGAATGCAGAGACCAATCGGCACTTCCTCTAACTGTAGGATTTCTTCAGTCATGATTAGTTTTACTTCCTAAATCCCTGAATCTATGATGTGATGCAAGTTGCCCTTCACTAGCTTCTTGTTACACCCCAGCGCTTGGGGATTCATCTTCCCCGTTGATAGCATAGGAAAGATTTAGGCATTTCAATTATTTGGGTAATATGTGCCGGAAGTTTGGGATAAAGCACAACAAAGCTTAACTGATGTTGTCATTTTGTCTCTGGTCTTGTATTGGATTGTTATGAACTAATATATTTTTATCTGGGTAGTATGAAATATAATGTTGTTATCTTGTTGCAGTTAACTGATGAACAAGCCAAAATGAATAAATGAATCATATCTGTAAAAAGGGAATTTTAGCAATGGATAAGAAACAGTTGAACTATAAACATGTATGAAAATGTATGAACTGACAATTTGCAAGTGGTGCAGAGATGGAGGTGGCTATCATCGATTTGGTGACAAGTGTGCCTGCGACTCACATGGTTGAACTACCAGTGGAGCCTCCAGAAGAGCCAGGTCAGTGTCGGTGCTATATGTGGGTAAACGTTGATCACAACAAGAAATATTGTACATGGAATTTGACAGTAGTGATGGGGTAATGTAGATGCCAACGCTAGGGATGAAGCAGTTGATCACGGGGGGACTAACACATGTCTAAAGTTTGAAACTGAAATCAACAGTAAGTGATGAACACAATTCCCATCAATTAGATGGCACCTGTGAAAATAATAGTGGTACTGACATATACATATTTTTTGTGAAATTCCACCTTGTAAGATGTCCGAGTTGTCAGTTCGACATCGGAAAGCCGTGTTGAGGCAAGGCAGAACACAGAAGATTGTACTGCTGTAGCCTTAGGGCATGACAAATGATTCGTTATTTGCTTCGTCGGATAGAGACATCTCCCCAGGGATTCGATTTTTTTCCTATATGTCTATGCATCCTAGAGCAGAACAGAACAGTCTCCAGTGCAAGAACTAGTACAGACAGAGGTTACCTGCGATTCCAGCCTGGTGTTTTTGGATCAACCTAGCCAATAGATTGCTCAGACGCCTGCGGTTCATCATTCCCCTCCGCCGCAACGGCCCCATCCGCCGCACAGATCTGCCGGTCAACGCTTACAGCGGCCATGGGGGACAGCTCCTCCGTTGCTGTCGCAACCGCTGGGTAGTGCACCGGCTCCATTGGCAGCTGGTTGTCATTCACCTCCTCCATCACCGCGGACCTGCAGTTCAGCAAATCCATTCTGGATCAGGACCAGTTACACAATGAACAAGCATAATCACTGTGGACAACGGATTGGGGGCGGGGCAAGAGGACCGGGGGTGAGGGATTTTTGCCTTACCTCCTAATTGGTTGCATCAGGAACTCCATCCACGAAACTCGCCGCCGTGAACTCCTTCCGCAGATCTCGGACGGCGTCAATGGCGGACACAAGAAAGATTGGCGAGAGGTGGGAGACAGCGGCGCTGTTTGTCATAGTAGCCATTTACTGGCCTGCCCAGCGCCGACTGACGGAGATTCGATTTCCTGAGCAAAGGATCAGGGAATCCGCTGACGCCCCGAGCCACGGCTCAGGGGAAATCCCGTCACGGCGCCATCCGCGGGCTCCGTCCCGACGCGGTGTACGAGGCGGCAGTATACTGTATTCCCTCCCCTCGCGATTTAACACTGCTCGACGCGCTGGCTCAGTAATTCAACGACACAATCCCAATGCGGTATCGACTGGTCTCGATAAAGTGCTCACCTGTGCTCGCGAGCAGAACAGCCGCGTCCACGTAGAGTTGGACATATATTACTACTATAACATGGGAACTAATAAACAGTTCTCCAGTTTATGTTTTTTATTTATTGTTCCAGCCTGCTTTCTATTAAATTGTGGTTGAGTTTTTGCCAAGCAAACACAAGGACCACCACAAAGAAGGGATGCAGCATGTGGCTTCGTTTTCTTCTCTATCTACGCCTACCGATATCATCTCTCATAATTGCCAAAAAATAACAAATCTGCATGAAAGAAAAAGCTGGTCGTTGAAACCAAGATCAAGGACAAGTACCTACTAACAAACATGAGAGGACACATCTACCACGTCACCATAATTTCTCACTACCAAGATCAAGGACAAGTACACCTACTAACAAACATGGGTAAGTACCACATAGTGAACATCTTCATCTCTGGCTCTTCCCTGAGCTATTTAAACAGGGTCATGCATTGCCATCTGTTGGATGCGCATTCACCGTCACATAGCTTTCTTATTAAGGGGGACATGTGACGGCATACCGTGATCTTGCTAACATGACGGCGCTTCAGAAGCGCGCCTCTTTTTTTTTGGACGACGATAACTGCCACACGTGTGGGTGTTAAGGGGTCTGCTCACACGTTTTGTGTGGTGTCTAAGAGGACTAGCCCACACGTCTACGTGTGGGCAAAACAACTAGTGGCCGCACGCTTTTTTTTCCCTTGCGGTCCCTCTCACGCGCCTACGCGTGGGCAACATGCATAACGCCTACACGACCTCTCTCAGCCACCTACCTCACGGCCCCGCACGTCCCTGCGTGACAGTCACCACGCGTCCCCGCAGTTGTCATGGTCCGGACCCTCTTCAATGTCCGTTTAACTGCAGTTGCCATGGTTGCTCAACTGCAGTTGCCATCTCAGGTCAAGTGCCAGATGCCATTTTGGACAACTGCGGATGTTGCCATGTATGGTCTGATTTACTATAGTTGCCATGATTTGAAAACTTTAGAGGTTGCCACCTACTAACACTAAGCAGTTGCCATATATGGTCTGGTTTACTACAGTTGCCATGATTTGAAAACCTTAGGAGTTGCCACCTACTAACACTAGGCAGTTGCCGTGTAGCGCTACAAAGAGACATGGCAAAACAACATGTTCGGGTAAAAGAGAGAGTTGCCATCTGCTTACAAGCACACTAGGGCAGTTGCCGTGTACCCTGCAAAACACATGGCAACTGACATGTTCGGGTAAAAAAAGAGAGAGTTGCCAAGCACACTAGGGCAGTTGCCATGTACACTGCAAAACGCATGGCAACTGGCATCTTGGGTGTGGGAGAGGAGACGGGTGTGTGGGCGAGATGGCAAATGCCCACACACCAGCCCTTGTGCGTGAGTGAAAACTGGCGTGTGGGCGAACTACTAAACGCCCACACACCGGCCTCTCCGTGTGGTGAAACGGATATGTGGGCGACCGGGTGAATGCCCACACACCAGCCCAGTCCTATGTGGCACCACAAAAATGCCAAGATTCGTGCACCCACAAACGGACGCGGATCCACACGTGTGGGCGAGATGCAAACGCCCACACGTGTGGGCGTTAGTGTTTCCAGTTTTTTTTACCATAACAAGGATAACATTATAACTCCTTCAGAAACATTGAAGGTGAATGTGGTCAAGCAATGAATTGTGCAAAATAAAAAGTTCCTGCTGAGTGTTCAGAATCATATGTACGAATGAATCTGCAGGTCTTTCAATAAAATAACGTGTCTACTGTTTGACGAGCAGAATTTAAGCTCAACTAGATGATTTAATCGTAAATAGACAAAACAAATTCAGGAGCTCTACTTGTTTCACATAATTGTCTAAACTCTGAAGCAGGTGATACCAAGCTGGCCGTGGCATACATTTTCCTTTTAATGTGAAGCACATGAAGTGAATGGAATGGCATCAACATCAGATTATAGGATGTACAGGAGAATGCTCCTGTGATGTAGGAAAATCGAACAAGATATTTGACAAATGACATTACCAGATCTGATAACATAAATGGAAGAGAATAGTACAAGTATGAAGTAGTGGTGTCACTGTTCTCACTTTTCTTGCATTAATTTATGTAAGACTAAAAATAAGAGCACATATCTTATTTGCAGGTACAATATAAACTTCACAACCCTTTACAAGTTGCAGGTTTGTTCTAAAGAAGTTTGAGATATGCAAGATGCATGCCGACACTAGGCCTAATGTCCTGACAAGCAAAGAGAGCTGCAGAAGTTGCTTCCAACAAAAAGGGAGCCTAAATATTTCAAACGATGGCAAGTATTCCTCTGGAGTACAGTAATAAAACTGTAACCAGTGCTCTTTAGGAGAGCGTCCTAAAAGGCAAATAAGTAAAACATTCTTAGACGCCCTCTTAGTTATGAGGATGCTCAAGTATTTGGAAACTATTGGTGTTCTACTGTTATTGTGAGTGTTGGATCAGTAAATTAATGATGTAGCTTGATTTTGTGTGTTTGCTGATTCAACTTGCAGTGAGAATTGAGAGCCTGATTGTAAGTGTATCCTTGCAGAGCGTGGTGTGTGTTAAACGATAGGCTTATAGGTGTGTGCATGTGTTTGTGTACGTGACGACTTGTACGTGGTGTGTGTGTGTGTGTGTGTGTGTGTGTGTGTGTGTTGTGCATCACAGGTAGTTAGATGATCCTTATCTTTGTATAGCTTCGCCTACGGGTCAACCGGTCAAATTTACTAACTACCTGCCGCAATATTATAATTCTATTAGCCTATATAACACGCACACGTCCCTGCTGATCGGCATATGCTTCCATGCATAGAACTTTACATGGTAATGAGAGCTAGCCTCACAATCATCCATGGCAAGATCTTCAAGTTCCTTCCCCTCATCTCCATTTGCTCATGCTGCAACCAAGAGGCTCACCAAGGGGAACTCGGTGTTGTGGCGGGCGATCAGCCTCTCTGCCATCAGAGGTGCACAAATGGTGGACTACCTCGACACCACGAAGACGGTCCCTCCTATGACCATTGAGATCGCTCCTCCGACGGGAAGACATCGACCAAGACGCCAAATCCCGAGTTTCAGACGTGGTATGTGCAAGATCAGCACGCTTTCTCCTAAGTACTGACCACAATGCCACGAGAGATGGCGATCCAGGTGGCTTCTTGCCACACGGCGACGGAGTTGTGGAACACCATGGAGGGCATGCTCACCTCCCACACCCGCGACAAGACCGTCAATGTCCGAATGGCGCTTGAAAAGTCGGACATCCGGCCTGGAAGTGCTGGAAAAGGTTTGATTCCTCCTATCAACGAGGGGAGGACAGATAGGCCAACATGGCCTCCTCTCGGTGTGGATACCGATTGGTATCGGGATAGTGGAGCAATGGATCACATCACCAGGGATCTAGACAAGTTGACTGTTCGCGATCGGTACACCGGCAACGAGCAGATCCATATGGCAAGTGGCTCAAGTATGACTATTGAGCATATTGGTCAATTCGCAAATTCATACCCCTGATTGTGATATCCATCTTAAAAATATAATCCATGTACCTGAGGCTAGTATGAGTTTGATTTCTGATAGTTGTCTTGCTATTGATAAAAACTCATATGTTGAATTTCACCTATACTCTTTTCTTGTAAAGGATCGGGGAACAAGGAAAGTCCTTCTTCAAGGCAGGGGTAGGAGAGGCCTATATCCAATCAAGCACATGAGATCACACGTCAAGAAGCAAGTGCTCAGTGCCATCAAACCTTCCTCGAATAGGTGGCACCCATGTTTAGGACATCCGTCATCCGTCTTTTCAATGAGTTTGTATGTGACAATGACGGAGTTTATTTTGGCTATAATAATTTTCCTAACAATGATGGATGAAAGATGTCCTAAACGTCGGTGCCACCTATCCAAGGAAGGTTTGGTGGCACTGAACACTTGCTTCTTGTCATGTGATCTCATGTGCTTGACTGGATATAGGCCTCTCCTACTACTACCTTGAAGAAGGACTTACTCGGCCCCGTTCCTTTACAAGAAAAGAGTATGGGTGAAATTCAACAAATAAGTTATTATCAATAGCAAGACGACTAGCAGAAATCAAACTCTTAGTAGCCTCTCGTACATGGAGTGTATTTTTAAGATGGAGATCACGATCAGGGGTATGAATTTGCGAATGACCAATATGCTCAATAGTCATACCTGAGCTACTTGCCATATGGATCTGCTCGTTGCCTGTGTACCGACCACGAACAATAAACTTCTCGAGATCTTCGGTGATGTGTTCATTGCTCCAATGTCCAGATACCAATTGGTATCCACACCGTACGGAGAGGCGGCCATGTTGCCCGATCTGTCCTCCCCTCCTTGATAGGAGGAATCAAACCTTTTCCAGCACTTCCAGGCCGGATGTCCGACTTCGCCACAAATTGGGCAAGTCACCTTGGCAGTGGCGTTGTTATTGTGGTTGCCTCCACCGCCGTATCCAGTGTTGCCGCTGCGGGCGCCCTGCTAGGAGAAGTTGCGGCCACGGTCACCACCGTTGTTGCAACCTTGCTTGTGGGGTAGTTGCGGCTACGGTCACCGTTGCTGCTGCCGGTTTGTTCGGTGAAGTGGCCGCCAGCAACCGCATTGGCAGACGACTGAGAGCCCCCATTGCAGAGGTTCATGTCGGTCTAAAAGTTGAGGAGCTAAGAGTACAGCTCCAGGACGATACTGACGCTCCACCCGAGAGCACATGGCGGAGATGACTGGGCTGAACTCTTCATCGATCCCGGCAAGGATATGGGAGACGATGTCCTTTTCTTCAACTTTCTTTCCTATGGCCATCAGTTCATCACAGAGCGCTTTTGCAGATTTGCAAACGCCATCCGGACATTGACGGTCCTGGCGCAAGTGTGGGAGGTGAGCATGTCCTCCATGGTGTTCCACAGCTCCGCCGCCGTGTGGCAGTAGATCGCCATCACTCGCGGCAGCGTGGTCAGTAGGTAGGTGAAGACCTGGTGATCCTACACATACCATGTCTGAAACTCAGGGTTTGGCGCCTTGGTCGTCGTCTTCCCGTCGGAGGACCAATCTCAATGGTCACAAGAGGGACCGTCTTTGTGGTGTCGAGGTAGTCTGCCATCTATGCTCCTCTGATGGTGGAGAGGACAATCGCCCGCCACAGCACCTGGTTCCCCTTGGTGAGCTTCTCGGTTGTGACATGAGCAAATTGAGATGAGGGGAAGGAACTTGAAAAGCTCGCCATGGATGATTGTGAGGCTAGCTCTGATTACTATGTGAAGTTCTAGGCATGGAAGCGTATACCGATCAGAAGGAACGTCTGTGTGTTAGTATAAACTAACAAAATTACAATATGGCGGCAGGTAGTTAGTAGGCTTGACCCCTAGGCCAAGCTATACAAAGATGAAGATCGTCTCTAACTACCTGCGATGTACAACACACGGACACGCACCACGTACAAGGTGTCACGTACACACACATGTATATCTTGGCCTAGGGGTCAAGTCTACTAACTACCTGCTGCCGTATTGTAATTCTGTTAACCTATATAACGCGCATGCGTCCCTCCTGATTGGCATATGCTTCCAGGCATAGAAATTTACGGTGTGCCACTGAAGTTGTTAGCAGTCCATGTTTCCTTGCGTTGCTGGCAAGTTACTACTGTGCAACATAGCAGCTAGTAGAACTAGACATATACTCCCCCCGTTCCAAAATAAGTGTCTCAAGCTTAGTACAATTTTGTATTAAAACTAGTACAAAATTGAGACACTTATTTTAGGACAGAGGGAGTATTACTCAAACAAGGGAATTGCACATAGAGTTCTCCAAGTTTATGTCATTTTTAGTTGTCCAGACTTTCTTTTACTAACTTGTGGTTCAGTTTCCGCCAAGCAAACAAAAGGACGACCACAGAGCAGGCCGCTATGCAATTTCGTTTTGTCCTCTATTTACACTTACCAATTTCTACGGTCATAACTGCATATATATATAAGTGATTTCTACCCATGCACATCAATCATAAATGCACCAAGGACAAGTATCTACTCCATTGTGAAAGGGGGAGAAAGAGGGATCAGTGTTGTGACAGCGAGGACATCTTCATCCATAGCTCTTCCCCGAGTTATGAAACAGGGCCATGCGCTTCCACCTGTGAGGTGCAGAACAAACAAATCCCGAGTGGCGATGATGTTGAGCCGGCGAAGATCACCGGTAGTGGCTTCGCTACAGCTGCCGCCGGTGACAACTCTTCTGTTTCTATGGGTCTTAAGCTGTAAGTACTTGATACATGCTGCAGTTTGCTCCTCTGTTTCTGAGACATAATCCTTTCAGCAAAACACTGTTACCACTATCAAATGATGAATATCATCGTTATTTTTGGAAGGTGGGCATGCAACAGCAAACACTGATATAGCTAACATGACGGCACTCCAGAAACATGTCTCTTTTTTCGACCGTAACAAGGATGGCATCATTACTCCTATAGAAACATTTGAAGGTAATTGTGCTTAACTGCTTATGCAAAAAATCTCTAAAGAAATGTCATTGTTGAGAGTTTGTGGAGCTAATAGACTCACATGTGTCTGCATTTCTTTTAACAGAAAGCATGTTTACTGTTTGTGGAGCAGAATTTAACACAGCTAGATGACTTGTAAATAATATAGAAAGCAAATTCAGAAGCTCTACTTGTGCCGCATAGCCCTAAGAAAAAATCTAAGGCATGTTAAGTTAATTCCTTTGCCGTGTTTGTATCTTCTTGATTTTGACTAACTATACTTGGAACAAGGGCTAACATATCTTTCCTTCTAGCACAACTATGACATGTATATTAACTAATTATGGTCTGGTGATGTTAAAAAATAAAATCAATTTTACATGTGCCTAAATTACCAATGTATGGTCCATGTGTTAACTAACTTGTTACTTCGAGATTTCTCAGGTAGTATGCTAGTGGCCATGGTGTGTTTTGGATTGAGGCATAGAGACTTACCTTTCAAGGTGCAGTAAGGGCACAAACCACTGATTAGCGTGGCGGTTAGAGCTAGCTTAATCTCCTTTTATGTTTATTGGTAATTTGATGGCAAATATATAAATAAGCTTAGAGGGATTTCAAAAAGGAAAGCTTTAGCCGACTTTGAAGGATAAGGGAAGAACTAACAAACTTGAAAATAAGCTAAACAGACTGATGCTATCCTGATTTGAGAATTGAAGAGACTTGATGATGGTGGCCCATGCTCCTTATCCTTGTGGTGAGGGATATATGCTGGGTCCCATGTGCCAGAAGCCCAGAACTATATCTATTATTATGACAATATATTTTATCTTGTAGGATTTGTTGCAATTGGTTGTGATGTTGCATATTCTAGAGACTCTGCCTCCTCCGTGCATGCTGCCCTTGGTCCTATAACAAGCCCGGTATGACTACCTCAAACATGCATGTGCGCACACAGACAATGAACTTGATATTTTTGTGTTCAATTCAGGTTGATGCACCATTGCCCCACATTAATATTCACATAAACCTAATCCATAGAGCAATGCATGGAAGTGATACAGGTGCATTAGATGCCAAAGGAAGGTAATTCAAATCACCTACTTATGTATGTGCATATCTGGTACATATTACCATGCATACTGTAAAGTAAAAGAAACATGGAAGTGATACAGGTACATTTTTATTAATTTATTCAAATCTATACATATACTGAACATGTCAAGCTGTAGGTTTGTTCCCCAAAAATTTGAGGAAATATTCATAAAGCATGCAAAAGTTAGACCAGATGCGCTGACATCCTCGGAGGTGGAGGAGATGATCCTAGCAAATCGAGATCCACTAGACCGTCGATCATGGTAATTTTCATTGGAAGTTGGTTATTTGTTAACTGCATTCTTGAGAACCATTCGAGGCGTGCAACATGATTCTATCACGTAGGCTCTCGTGCCAACTAAAGAAATGTTTCCTTTGGAATAGCATGTAAAAATCAATGGAGGGATCAAATTTTAAGTTATGGATTTTAAATTCGACTAAGTTTTCTTATAAATATAGGCTGGCGCCTGTAAAAGAGTGGGGGCTGACATACAAGCTTGCAAGTGATAAGGATGGTTTTCTTCACAAGGATAGTGTAAGAGGTATATATGATGGAAGTGTGTTCGTCAAGTTGGAGGAAAAGAGGTCTCTTCAGATTGAAATATGACGCGCTATACCATTGTGTGTTTTGCACAACATTTGGGGAACCTAGGTGGTCATATAGTTGTCAAATATGATATATATTGTTCAAGTGTATTTGACCACGTGTAATTATTGGATTTTTTTTGTAAGGAAACATAGTGTGTCAACTAGCTGGTAGAATACGGATATGTACTGTTACGCAATGTGTTTACGTTATCAGTTGCATGTCAATTGTAAACTACAATTGTTTATTGCACCGGCGTCTTAGCTATAGTTAGCTTGATCAAGTACCATTTTCAATCCATATCCTACCACATTCACACCTGCTCTCATTTACATATCCTTATGTCATCCACTGATAGTGTTGATTTGGATTTGGAAAATCAGGAAAATCCAGATGTGGCCTACATGGCTACATAGTATCCCATGAGATGTTAATGTCCATCTCCCACTTTTGATAAGTCATTGACAGCAATAGAAATATTTGTAGACTATCCCCTTGGCTAACTAATATAACCACATAGTGAAAGGAGGCGTCAACGTTCACTTTTATCGTCCCATGGGATGGCTTCTTCCATGTATGATCTACCCTACGGGTAGGCTGATTTGGTGTATAAGCTCGAATGAAGTTTGTAGCCAGCACCCGAATGAACATGGCCGTTCGCTTTGGACTGTGGATTGCCTCTCCTTTTGTGTGTTGTCGTCTCTGCCACCAAATATACCACATGGCCACCACAATCAACTCAGCAGCTGGTAATTCATGTACTAAACGCCGAGTCTGGAGGAGGATCTCCAAATTAACTGAGCCAGGCCGGTCTTGCACCACAGAATTTTGAATAGTTTCCAACAGACCAAGCTCTGCGCAAACATCTGTTGCCCTCGAGCATGTAAGTAGACAGTGTTGGATGTCTTCATGTCCAATTTTACACAATGGGCATTGAGGGATAAGAGGGATATGTCTCCCTGCCAGCACACCCAAGCAAGGTAGGACTCCCTTGAGGACCTTCCATCCGAAATGTTTGATTTTCCCAGGCAGCCGTAATTGCCATAAATCTTTCAAGCACAAGTTCATATGAGCACTTTCAGGACGGTCCGAACTGACAAACTGGCGGCCGAACTGGTGATCAAACTGTACATGATAGGCCGAACGAACAGAGAAGGTCCCCGACCTTGTAAAGTTCCACGCCACAAAATCCTCCATAGCTTCGGTATGTAATGGGATTTGCAATATTCTGTTAACATCAACTATTGAAAAAACTGATCGAAGTAGCACGTCATCCCACTGTCCCGAGTGGGGATCAATTAACTCTTGTACCTTGCTCAACATTGTCCCGCTTCTAGGAGTAATAATTTTCCTTGACTCACTAGATGGAATCCAGGGATCTTCCCAAATATTTATACTGGATCCTGAGCCAACCCTCCATATACAACCTCTTTTGAAGGTCTGAATTCCTGCAACTATACTTTGCCAAGTATAAGAAGAACCCTTGTTTGGTCCAGCTCTTAGTATGTCTCCATTAGGATAGTACTTAGCACTCAAAACTTGCGCACACAATGAGTCAGGGTTTTGGAGAAGTCGCCAACACTGCTTTGCTAACATAGCAAGATTAAAGCTGTGAAGGTCCCTAAACCCCATGCCACCCTTCTTCTTTGGCACACACATTTTCCACCACGCAAACCAATGCATCCTTTTCTTTTCTTCTCCATCTCCCCACCAAAAACCTGCTATCTCATCAGTAATTGACTTGCAAATTCCTTTAGGCAGTTTAAAAACAGACATGGCATAAGATGGAATTGGTTGAGCAACAGACTTCACCAAAATTTCTTTACCTTGCATAGATAGCATTTTCTCTTTCCATCCCTTTAATCTCTGACAGACTCTATCAACCAAATGTTGAAAGCAATCACTCCTATCCACCCCCACTATGGTGGGAAGGCCCAAATACTTATCTGACATGGCTTCAGTTACTATGTCCAATCTTGCACATATATCTTCTCTGACAAGGACAGTAGTATTAGGACTGAAGAAAATACTAGATTTTCGAAAGTGCTATTCTGAGCTCGAGCTCAGATGCACCCTATATCTCAGTCGTCCAGTGATGCTAAGATTCGCAACAGTCTGTGAATATTTCTATGTATTTTGATTAGTATATCTGAGCTATCTCTGGGCTAGGGTCCACGCACCTGCTACATTTAATGCCACCGTCGCGTCCAGACCCCCACGGCTCAGACGACCGTTCAAGTTATGGGCTACGGCTCAAGTCTCATCAGCGGCCCGTTGTCCACCAATGATTTTTAAAACCGGTGTACAGTGCTGACCGAACACTGTATCCATTCACTACCTCCTCAACCCTTCATTATCTCCTCACTTGAAGATTCACACACCAGCTACTGCCAGACCGGGAAGAACACCTTCGGGCAGCTCGTCGGAATCACTGCTGACTAGGTACATCGCCCCCACCCGATCTACATGTTCTGGCTATATTGTTTTGGTAGATCAAGGTTCTTTCTACTCAAATCAGCTGTTCATGCATTTTTCGGCCAGTACGCAAAACTGTATTCTATCAAATATAATTAAGGTATTGATTAGAACTAAGATCTCATGCTCGACCATCTATTTAGCACTGCCAGATCTAATCAATTATTTAACCATTTACCCTCTTTCAGGGTGTACACTAGCAGGTCTAACTAATTCATTCACAAATATCAACCCATGCAGCAACGTCAATCAAGTATTCTGATCAATCAACGATTTTCCCCTGCATACAAAAACTTGCTGAACAATTTTTCTACAAACTTTTAAGCTAGACCCACAGGCCACAGCTATCTTTTCAAATCGATGCTTTACATGTTTAATCTAAAAGCTTAATTTCTTACAGGGAGCAGATGTCCAGCGAAGGCAGCTGTGAGGGGGAGACCGCGGCTGAAGATGTACCCACACCTAGCCACATATCAAAACACATTAGAGAACCCCCAACACAAACTTCACGCATCTTGTTACGCATGCCGTAGAAGTTATTCAGTCCTTTGATGAATTTAAGTGATGGCTTGTCACGAGTCCAATGCTGCACAAACTGAATTTGAAATTCAGTGCCTGGAAAATGAGCAAGGTTTATGTCATGAGTTTGAACCATTTCGTGTGAACAATGACCCGACATTTATTTGTTATGCCGTTGTGTGGCCGTATGTCGATTTAAGACAGGGACAAGCCTTACGAATGTAGTTACTTGTCAAGGTCCTATCTTGTGCAGCCCGGCATCTTGTTGTAGAAATGAAGCACATTCCTAGCATTAGGTTCATTGTGTTTACGCCCAACCTTTTTTGGAAACTTATCACCTGTCTCCCCTTTCACTTCAACCCTCACCCCCTTACTAGATACCCTGCCTTTGCCTGTGAGAGCATCAACAGGAGATGGCAGCAGTAAAAGGTGGCCAGCATACGACCATACTTATGTGGGGTGTCTATCTCATAAAAAATGTGAAAACTTGACTTACTCCTTGCCCTTCAGTCCCCTGCATTTTCTGTCTGGGGATGCTCACTTCCGCGCGGCGGTGTGTTCATTCCATGCTCTCCCAGGACGTTTGGGACCTCTGGGTGCACTGCCGAGACACAAAACTGAGTCGGCACAAGTTTAGCAGTACATCCAAGAAGCAATACTATTTGAAAATGTACTCTTCTGCCAATAGAACTATAAAGAATCATCATAACCCCAATTAGGATTTCCCCAAATTTATGTCTGAGGTTCTTATCTGCATCACACAAATATTGCTAGGAATGCGCCGCTTAATAAGATATGCCACGGCCCACAGAGGCTTACCCAGAGCTCTACCACACATAGGGAAAAACACCCACCCAGCTACCCCCTACTACATGCTGAATTCTTAAACTTTACGAAAATATGTGTACCTTCATCATTTCCACCAATACCTCGCCCTCCCTGTCTTGAGCTCCCTCCAACCTCTGCTCATGTCAGTGACACAACATTGTTAGCACGACATGCTTTCATACAAATGCACAACCGTCGACCAGCCTCAGTTTTCTTTTTTCTTTTGAACTAACCTCGTGAACCCCTGAATGTGTATCCAGGCTCACAACTGCGACGCTCAATTCTCCCGCATGTCCTACTGCCGATATCGTCTGCTCCTTGGGTCATGTCAGTTCCATATCTGTGCGGAGCAGCACCAACAATTCAAAACATTAATATAGACTGTCCAATTGTAAAGTATTCAATAGGAAAACATGGTCATAATGATCATCATGGAGGCACGTACCATCTGAACAGCTTGCTGCACTTCCTGTTATGGCTGCCGTGGCGGCTCTTCCACCCTGCTTGGCCTTGCCGAGACGATGTCATTTGCCACCAATGTATCCAAACCATCTTCCTTGCTATCAGGAAGATGTGCGGGCTCAGCGTCATCCTCGGTATGAAGTATCCGACATTATGCTCTTGATCGCCAGTTCCATAGCTCGGTTCTGGTCTGCCGAAGCACAAAAATTAGCATCCATCAGTTACCCCCGCAACCATATTATAAGGATATCAATACTACCCTACCAACAACAACAACATAATGACTATCTTACATGTAAGTATATTTTGCATGCAGAGCCACCCATCATTCTCAGGAATTCGGAGAAAACGAATTCAAAACTCTCTGTGGTTTCATCAGGACAAGCAATCCAGCAAGTATCACACTCTGGTAATGATTGTTCACACCAACAAATAAGCCAAAAGGCATGACATACAAATTGGTCCTGTATGTAGTGTCAAATGTTATCACGTCGACGAAAAATGTGTTCTTGAGCTTATCGAAAAATCAGTGCTTCAATGATGAAATGACTGCATAACTGTCACACAAGATAACACTCGAAAAGATTGTTGTGGACTTGAACTAAATATGACACTTCGTTACAACAGCCCATGTCTTCGGTGTGTGACCTTGCACTTTCAGCATCTAATTTTTAACTGGGCACTTTCTTATCTTATCTTAAACAGAGCTACAGCAATCATTATCAAGCAAATACTAGACACTTTATGAAAACATTGTTGTAGACTTGTAGTGAATATGACACTTCAGGGCTACAGTTCATGTACTTGGTGTGTAACCTTGCACATTCAGCATCTTGAACAGAGAAAGAGCGATAGTCATGAAGCATATAAAGTCCTCGAAAATTCCTTTCTGAACTACATGCTGTTCATGAAATTTACAGCGCAGATATAGGTTAAACTTACTTTTAGAGTTTTAGCCGACTAGTTTAGCCGGAGGCCTTGGCCCAGCATTATCACAGAACAAATTAAGGGCGCAATGGGGGCAGAAAGCACACTAATTTCCAAAGAAATCCAAAGATAACCAAGTTAATTCCACCATTTAACATGGAAAAAGAGCTAAGAGGCTTGCCTCCATGCATACTATCAAAAGAAGCTCAAGGATGAATTTCTCGCGCGAGTTGTAAGAAATACAAGGTTTTGAGCTGAAATTTTGTACACAGTATGACGGTTATTATCTTGTTAACTCTTGGATATTCACATATCAGTTCCTATGTTTTTCACCATTTTGACTTATTACTAGAACTCAGGGACAACATATATTCAATTATTATCTTCTGACATGTAGTCAGTAACTTGGATGGTTATCACTTACTCCCTCCGTCCCATAATATAAGAGCGTTTTTGACACTACACTAGTGTAAAAAGTGCTCTTATATTATGAGACGGAGGGAGTAGTAGATTGAGAATATCAGCATCTACATGTGGGAAGGTACTGAACATTTGTTTCCTATGCAGCAAAGAATAGGAATTGCTTACCCTTTTTTTGAACCGGGCATAACCCCTTAAGGAATTGCTTACCTGAACAAGTGATTGTTTGTACCACAGTTTGAGCCTGGAAAAGCATGCCCGCTTAACGCTGGCGAAATCTGGACGAGTATATGACAAGAGGAGAACTAAGAATAGGAGTTTGGAAGGATAATACTCATGCTAAAATGATTGTATCATCCAAATTAATTCACTGACCATCAAATTGCAGTCCAAACTGCTAATTCATATACATCTTAATTACACTGTATTAAATGTTTCAAACATCAAGCTTTCACAGTAATTCATATCACACCACGCCTAACTGTCGTAAAAATTCTATTAGTACTGTACGGCCTTAATTGATTCACTGGCCATCAAATTGCAATTCAAACTAGTAATTCTTATCAAGCTTAATTAGATTATATTAAATGTTTCAAGCATCAGTCTTTTCACACTAATTCATATCACACCATGCCTACCTGCCGTCAAAAAATCAACCAACACTTCACGGCCTAGATTGATTCACTACCCATCAAATTGCAGTTAAAACTACAAATTCATATCACGCTTAATTAGATCATATTATATGTTTCAGACATCAAGTTTCACACTAATTCATATGGCACCATGCCTAACTGACGTCAATCAAGACTACACGGGTATACACAGCCTGCAACCACGTTGTACTGAAATTATACATAGCACTGCTCAAATTAAATTCAGTTCCTCTAACCTCTTATTCCAACCAGGAGCCTTAGGAGTTGACAGCTCAGAAGTAGGAGGCGAGCTGTCCCTTCTCACTGCTGCCGCTTGAGCCACGCCGCTGATCCGCCCTTCTCAGCTGTGAGCAGCTGCTCCAGACACGCCACAGATCCGCCGCCGCTCACACCCGTGCCCTCCGGCAGCGCCACCTCCACCAAAGTTCGCCTGGTTCCATCCCCCGGCGTCCTTCCGGCACCAGGCACTCTCCGACCTCTCAGTCAGGTGGATCTGTGGCAGGGAAAGCAAATGAGCTCCAATCTTCAAATCGAACGCGGCGGCCGCGGTGGGGAAAGAGTCTGGGCAGCCTCGTTCTATTCGAGGCGGTGCTACCGCTTGACGAAGAGCGATTTTTTCGAGCCACGGGTCAGACAGACAAACGCGAACCTGGGCCACGGCTCAGCCCGTCACCTGCGGACGGCCGCCCCTGAACTGGCCCAGATCCCCGCGCTCTAGCGAACGCCCAAGATATCGTGAGCATCTGTGCTCGAGACTAGTTTCTCCGCGTCCCTAGATTTTGTTGTACTTACACATTGGCCTGAGCTAGCACAATATATATCCAAAACCCTCTTAAGGGTATTTGCATTATGTTCATTTGCTCTCATCAAAATAAGGGAGTCATCTGCAAAGAGAAGGTGAGAGATGGAGGGTGCATTCCTGCAGACTTTAATACCTTCAATCCCTCCGATATTTTCCTCATGTGCCAACAGGCTAGAGAGACCCTCCGAACATATCAAAAAGAGATACGGGGATAAGCGATCCCCCTGTCTCAATCCCCTTGTGGGTGAAAATTCATCTGTCTCAGTGTCGTTAAATCTGATTTTGTAACTCACCGAGGAAACACACTCCATTATCATATCCACCCACTGCAAATGAAATCCCATCTTAATCATCATTTGCTGCAAGAAGCCCCATTCTACTATGTCATATGCTTTCATCATATCCAACTTGATTGCACAAACTCCATTAGACCCATGAGTTTTCTTTTTAATTGCATGAAAACACTCATAAGCTACTAGCACATTATCAGTAATAAGCCTGCCTGGAACAAAAGCACTTTGGGTTGGGGATATCACCTCAGGCAGTATCTTCTTGAGTCTATTTGCCAGCATCTTAGAGATTATTTTATAGACCACATTACATAAACTAATGGGTCTAAATTGGGTTATTACCTCTGGACTGTCAACCTTGGGGATTAGCACTACATTTGTGGCATTCCACCCATCGGGAATCTTTTTATTGTTAATAGCATCAAGCACCTCTTTGGTTAGATCATCGCCAATAATATGCCAAAAGCGCTTAAAGAAAACGGCATGTAGCCCGTCCGGGCCCGGGGCTTTCATATCTCCTATTTGAAAGAGCGCCTTCTTTACATCGTCCGGTGTGAACGGCGCAATCAGAATTCTGTTCATATCTCTGGTTATTGTCGGCTTAACCGATCCTAACAGACTTGCATCAATAGCGCCTGCATCCGAATGAAAGAGACCATGAAAATAATCAAACACGACGGGCTTGAGGTTATCATTACCCTCAACCCATCCATTATTATTATTCTTGAGTTTCTTAATTAAATTTCGGCGTCTACGTGCCGCTGCAAACTGTGTAAAATACTTCGTATTACGATCTCCGCGACGCAACCAGTTGACCCTGCGGCGCTGGGCCCAATAGATCTCTTCCTGTTCAAGGAGGTTCTCAATCAGCAACGTCAATTCCTTTTGCTTGAGGCTTGCTTCCCCCATATAGGGAGACCGCATCAATTCATCCAGCTCACGCTGGGCATTTCTCAACCGGGTGCGGGGTCCCTTCAGGGTCTTGCGATCCCATTCATGCAGATCCCTGTGCACAACCTCCAGCTTCTCTCTGGCCGAGGGGCACTGGCCTTGCGTAACAGCTTTCAGCCAAGCTGTTTTAACAACCTCTTCCACTGTTTCTTCTGCCAGCCATCTTGCTTCAAATTTCCGGCTTGGTCGCTGGGATTGTTCAGCTACACCCGCCAATCAGGATGGGAATGGGCCGACCCGGCCCTGGCCTTGGACCCGGCCCTCATGGCCCCAAGGCCAATTTGAGAAGCCACGGGTCGACCCATATAAAAAATAGTCAGTGGCCTTGTTGGCCCGATGGGCATTCCGGGTCGACCCAAATTCTTGATTTACATTGTCTTGTGCACAAATGAGATGTTAAAATTAGACACGCTTTAATGGAATCTAACTAGTGTAAGAATTAATAAAATATTTAATACATGGTAATAGGAAAAAATTAAGCCGTCTACTTATGATTTTGTACATGCGCATTTTGATGAAACATATCAAGACAATTTTGTTGTTCATATACGCGAGCGTTCGCCGAAAATTATACAACTGACTGCATTGTAAAATTGGCTCCTACGACAAAGTCGGCAGGATGAAGACTGCGGCTGTTGTGAGCTATAAGACTATAAGGCGGGCCGGCCCCGCTGACCCAACGGGTCACTCGGTGGCGGCCCTGTTGACCCAAATCTTGTTTGAGGCCGACCCACGTGACCCATTGGCCTTGAATTTTTGGGTCGGGTCAGTGACCCGGCGGGCCGACCCGGCCCATTCCCATCCTGACCCGCCAAGTATTCAGTATCAAGAAGGATTGGGCGGTGATCTGATTTGCCCGTCTCAAGGTTTGCTAAACCGACCAATGGGTGCATCTCCATCCATTCTGCATTAGACACAGCTCGATCCAGTCGTTCTCGTAGGCCTCCTCTAAACCAAGTAAATTTATCTCCTTTCACTCTGAAAATCTAGCAGGAGCGAACGGTGCAGTGGCGCGCGATTTTCATGGAGATTTCTTAGCTGCAGCAACCTGGGTACTTCCTCATGTGTCAAGTGTTCTTTCAGCTGAGTTGAAGGCCATCCAGCATGGACTTGTTCTGGCAGCAAACATTGGATGCACAAAAGTTGTCATCGAGTCTGATAGCATGGCTGCGGTGGAAGCACTAAACAACCCAGAAACATATCTTGGTCCTGATGTATCGATCATATCTGAGTGCACTCAGTTGGCGTTGGAATTTACTAGCGTCAGTTATATTCATTGTAGCAGAGAGGCCAACCACGTAGCTGATTGCTTAGCTAGACATTCTTTTAGTTTGAACTCTTCTGAGTTCTGGGATTCTTATATGCCCGACTTTATTCTTCCAAAAATTGTAAACGACATGGCTATTATTTGAGGAATAAAGTTGGTTTTGATCCAAAAAAAAAACTAATATAACCACATAGGTGCACACTCTACATGGCAGACAGCCATACCCATTCAAGACATTATCTACTTATATTGCACATACATAGAACACACAAACTTTAGGTATAGCCTTCAGCTCCTCTGATCCACAGCTCAATATATAAATATTGCCACCTTGCCCTTTGCCCGGGAAAAAATAACTTGAGACAGACTTCAGATAGCAAGACATGAGAATTAAAGTTATGCGAAAATAGCATCACCATCTACTCTATCCATTCCCACGATTCGCATCTAACATGTCATTCACTTGGCCAGAATCAGGATTCAGGTTATATTTCTGTGACAGGGATAAACAACGAACAAAAACACAAGTGACACTAAACGTTTGTTGCTTAATTTGCTCTGCTATCAAATATTCAAATGGCATTTTTCACTGCTATTTTGTGGCTTGTGATGTTGCGGCCCTTCTGCTTGTGATATTGGGCATTCAAATGCGTGCCTATGTAAGTATGTCGAACAACCACATCTGGCCATTCAGTCCAGAGAGGAGCAACTGTATCTATCAACTCGGCTCAGAGCCAGGGGTATTTATTTAGGTATATTCGCACGCGCCAACTTGTCTAAGAGATAAACAAAATAAGACATGATGATGGATGTGGATGGAAATGCTATGAATGATAATTTGAGGTTGGTTTGTGCCATACGTGGAGAGGCAAGTAAAATTTCTGCTATATATTTAGTACACCCTCATACAGTTAAATTTACCGCCAGGCTGTTTGGGGTTTGATTTGACCTGGTTTATTCCTAATATTGTGCTTATGTCAACGCCTCCTGGTCAGCCATGCTTCAGGTTGTCATGTCGCCATATGCAACACAAAAGAAATGACAGGGAAAAAAAATAAAGGGCAGCCGGGGCACACCTGTCATTCTCTCGCAGCTCTTCTTCTTCCTCTTACCCTTCCCATCTTCTCTTCTCGCCTTTCTTACCAGTTGCCACGGCGACCAACGGCTGTCCTGTCTTCTTCCCTGCTCTGATTCTATACCCCCTATTAGCAAATGGCCACATGCCAATATGATTAAGCATGTCCTGAAATAATACACACCCCAGTCCCGCATTCCGTCGAACACCTCATGAGCGACCACCATCTGTCCATCTGGATCAAAGAATTCTGTTAAATGGCATTGGACCTGCACCCAGACGTCGGCAGGTTAGCACGTACCTTCATGAACGGTGGGTGAACAGTCAGATCGGCACAACCACGAGCGGTGATCAGGGACGGCACGTACTCTGGTTCTGGTCACTACCGGACAAAACCGTTAGGCAAATAGGCCATACCGGAGCAAGGGCAAGCCAATGTAGATGGTAAAAGCATCGTGGTTTCCGGAGATTCTTGGACATGACTGTTCTTTGTGCAGTAGTTGATCATGGGAAATGGCGGTGTGGAGCTAGAGGCTGGGTTCGCGCACGTCGGCGAACCCCCGCGTGGCGCAGGCGTGGCAATCCGCGCGGCGAGCCTAGCTTTTTTGAGGGACAGACGTCTGCACGACATGGGTGTGGAGGCGGACGAGATCCCGGATGGCGGCGCTAGAAGGAGGCCCCTATAGGCCAGGCGCCCCTATATCTCGCATGCAGCAACAGTTTTTTTTAACACACCCTCGCTGAAGGGGAGGGCCAATTGGGCCGGCCCAGGCGCGCGAGAGGCCGAAACATCTTTCTTACTTTTTTCACGTTTTCCGTGTTCGTTTTTGCTTTATTTTTTCTTTTGTCTACACTATTAAAACTTCTATATATTAAAAAAAACTACAAAAACATTTGAAAAATGTTGACAAAGCATTTGAAACATGTTAAATATGTATATAGGAAATGTTCATCACGTATATGAAAATGTATAAAAAAAATGTTTATGAAAAATTGATCTTGTATTTAAAAAATGTTAGTCGACATTTTAAAAATTGTTGAAAATGTATTAGAAATTTTTTAATCAAGCATTTGAAAAAAGTTAATCAACCATTTTAAAAATGTCAATCAAGCACTTGACAGATGCTAAACGTGTATAGAAAAAATGTTGACCATGTATTTACAAAATGATGATTTTTTTGTTATTATGTATATAAAAATGTTAATCAAGCATTTGAAAAAATGTTGAACCGGTATTTAAAAATGGTAATCAAGCATTTGAAATTTGTTAATAAAATAAGTTTAACATTTATTAATAAAATGATGAATATTTTCGATAATGTATATTAATGTTAATAAAGCATTTCAAAAAATGTTGAACAAGTATTTTAAAATGCTGAATGTGTATATAAAAAATGTTGGCCGTGTATTAAAAAATGTTAATATTTTATTTTAAAAATCAAGATCAATATATTTTTTTAAATGAATAGGAAAATTGTTGATCAATTATTCAAAAAATGTTAACCAAGCATTTAAAAAATGTTACAAAAATGTGTATAGAAAAAGTACTGACCACATATTTAAAAATATTAAACTTGTGTTTGAAAAATGTGCTATTAGATACCTGTTCAACATTTTTTGAAAACAAAGAAAATAGAAAAGAAAAAAAATTGAGAACCGTGAAAAGAAATAAATAAAACCAAAGAAAAGGAAAGAAAAGAAAAAACAGTGAAAATGGAGAAAGGAACGAAGGAAAACCATGAAAAACAAGGAAAAATAAAAAGCCTAGTGTGTTCGTTAGCAGCGCTACGACCTAGGATCGAATCCTGGTATGGCCCTTTTTTGTTCTCCTTTTTTTTAAAGTCGCTATTGGTCCTCCTGGAACTGTAGATGCTTAAGCAAGATATCCTATCGTCTCACTTAAAGAGAGATATCGTTGTCGTGCAAACGACGAGACTGGCCAAGGTATATGATTCTAGGGCATGTTTGGTTGGTCGCATGCGGTCCATACAATCTTGGTATGTAAAATCGGCATGTTTGCTTACCTGGATTGCATCAAAATTCTGCCCGACATGCTTTTTAAAGCAGCAATGTCTGGTTGAGGAAGAACCCTCGATCGTTTCCTCTCGACCCGAGTAAGCGCAGGTAGGTTTGCAGATAATTGGGTTCAAGATAAGTTTCGCACAAAAAATGATGTACATCGACGTTGTAATAGTTTCTAATTTTGTTGATTGTAAATCGTAAATTTGGTGTTTATGTTTGGACTTTTTAGATAACTCACTGACGCATTCAGGGCTCTGCAGTTGAAGCGTTCCTACCATCCATATATAGGGAATCCACACCGTCGGCTTACTCTTTTCATATTGCTTACATATAGTCGACCTTTCAATTTTTTTTGAGATGATTCAAAATTTTCTTTGAGAAATAGTTTCATCTCGTTGTTTCACAAAACTTTATTGTTGTGAGTTTTATGTGCCAACGGTCACAGACGAGTATATTGTTCTTCATTTCTTTTAAAGTTGCTATTGGGCCGGCCCAGGACTGTAGATGCAAATGACGAGACTGGCCCAGGTATATGGTGTCTAGGGCATGTTTCGTTGGTCGCATGCGGTCCATACAAGTTTGGGATGTAAAATCGGCATGTTTGCTTACCTAGATTGCATAGAAATTCTGCCCGACATGCTTTTTAAAGCAGTAAGGTCTGGTTGAGGAAGAACTCTCGATCGTTTCCTCTCGGCCCGAGTAAGCGCAGGTAGGTTTGCAGATACTTGGGTTCGAATAAGTTTCACACAAAAATGATGTACATCGACGTTGTGATTGCATTCTCGTGATCGGTTTCTAATTTCGTTGATTGTAAATCTTAAATTTGGTGTTTATGTTTGGACTTTTTAGACGATTCTTTTCAAATTGCTCGCATATGGTCGACCTTTGAAATTTTCTTTGAGAAGTAGTTTCATCTCATTGTTTCACACAACTTTATTGTTGTAAGTTTTATGTGTCAACGGTCACGTACTAACATGTTCACCTCTCAGTGTTTCAAACAACTCTCATGTTGTAATTTCTTTTTATTTCGATTGCACAAAGTTGTTCAAGTGTGGTGGTGTGAGTAAGTTCATCATGTAGACAAGATGTAAGATTAATCATCGGTGCAGACGTAACGGAAAAACCAAACATTGCATCCTGAGGAGCACATGCAACCGAATGCCATACATATGTTTCTGCTCTCATGCAACCTATAGATTTGTGGGCAACCAAACACAGTGCACAACATAAACCAAACCTTGTATTTACGCAACCAAGCTATAACAGGCTACAAGTGCAAGAAGGAGAAATTTGATGCAGGGAATCAAACACGTCCGTAGAACTTACACGAGCCGGCCACCAACTATGGTGTGGTATCATGGAACCAATTTCACGCATAGGTCATTGAATAGGGGTACGTTTGTGACTCGCATGTAGCAAGACAGAAGCACACCCCACCTCAAGAAAGGCTAGAGTGGGTCAGTCAATCAGCGTCTTCGTTAGGTTGCTTCTTGGTTTGGTTCATTTCTTTCTTTTTCCTTTTCTTTCTCTCTTTTACTTTTTATTTATATTTCAAAATGTTACATTTATTTTTAAAAATTAATTAACTTGGTTTTCAAAAAATTCACCCCACATTTAAACGTTTCCGTGCAATGTAAAATCTTCTTCGCAAGGTTTTAAAAGAAATTATACAATTCAAAAAATGCGTGTGAATTTGAAAATACCTTTAAAAATATGTTCATGGTATTTAAAAAATACATGAAACTATATATTTGTTGTTTTAGTTTGTAAAAAATCATAGTATCACTCAAAATATTGTTATTGACATTCTAAAACGGTTGACATGTCTAAAACATAATTCATGACAATTTTTAAAGTGCTAAAAAATATAGAAAATTGTTTGTGTAATTTAAAAGGAAATAGTTAGTAGTGCCTTTCAAAAAATGTTCATAAAATTTTAAAATATTGATATATCTAAAAAATATGTTCATGGAATTTTGGGAAAACAATTAATGTGTCTTTAGAAAATATTCAAAATGTAAAATGTTCAATATTTATTTGACAAATATTCATTAAGTGTCCATAAAAATGTAAACATGGATTAAAAAATGTCCGAGATGCACCTGAAATATGTTTTGCCTGGCTTCAAAAACTTTTGGATGTGTATTTGTAAAAGTGTCAATGTGTATTACACAAAGAGGGAAAAGGTAAAAAGATTGGAGAATTAAAAAAAAACAAATTTATAACTAGTAAAGGAAAAGGGAAAATAAATCAAAAGATAAACCAATAGAAACATATAAAAGAAAAGAAAAACCGAACAAAACATTTGCAAAACCAGGAGGATGGTTCGCAAACCAATCCTTAATGTACATTTCTAGGAGAATCCTGTATTTATATGGAAGCAAGACCTCCTAGTTGGCACCTTAAGCGCTGGCTAGGAGAATCAACACCCACACGCTGGCATTTTGGGCCGGCCAAAAATCATGCATGACGTGGTCGTTCATTCACGGCGGCCTTTGGTGCGCTCGTAACAGTTGAACGGTCAACTATTGACTTTTCAAAAAGTTTTTAAATAAAATTCAATAAAAAATGGGAATAACTTCACAAAATCAAAAAAAAAAACAGATTAGAAAAAGTTCACAAGACCAAAAAGTTCTTGTATTTTGAAAAAAATGTTCACAAATTCAAAAAAAATAAAGGTGATTTAAAACATTTCACAGATTAAAAAAAAATTATTTTAAAAAAAGTCATCTATTTTGAAAAAAATCAATTTTTTAAAAGTTCACCTTTTTAAAAATTATTATTTTTCAAATATGTTTGCAGCTTTTTTAAATAAAGTTCATGGATTTGAAAAAAGGTCATCAATTTTGAAAAAAAGTTCAGGAATTTGAAAAATGTGTGGAGCTTTTGAGAAAAAGTTTGTGGATTGAAAAAGATTCAGGCATTTGAAAAAAGTTCATGATTCATAAAAGTGTTTTGAATTAAAAATATATTCAAAAATGGAAAAAGTTCATGAATTTAAGAAAAGTTCATGATTTTATAGCAGAAAAAATGACAAAAGAAAGAGAGAAAAGAAAAACAGAAGAAAAACCAGCCACACAAAACTGGAATTTTAGCGCTACATTTGAAGAAGGAAGAAGTAAAGTAGGCACAATAGGGAAGTTGTCCGACTTGGTTACTGACCAAGAGGTGTGGAGTTCGAATCACATCGCAGACACATTTATTGAAGGTTAAGAGAAAAGAAAAGAAAAAGAGTAAATGGGTCGGGGCCAGGGTAGAGGGGTGTGTGTGCCGGTTGTCAAAATAGCCTATAACCGACGCTTAAGGCGCGAATTGGATTTGGACATAGAAGCCTCCTAAATTTGCTCGTATGCAACTCCTGTCGGTAAACCAATCCTTGCTTAATGTATATTTTTAGGAGATTCCATAATGTGTACATAGAAACCTCCTGTGGGGTCGGCCCACTTGAGAGAATGCTTGAATTGAGATATATAACTCTCGGAGCAATTAATCAAAGAGCGCTCCTTCGGGAGCCTCCCCAAGGGTAACTTGGGGTGGGCTTAGAGTGCGCTATATGGCGCGCTATTAGCCGCCGCCACATGTCACGTTTTGGGTGCTCTCTCTGATTTTTTTTTTCTACATCGTTTCCGGCTGTTAGATGATTTTTTTGCGTTTTCCGTTTCCCCCGGCTTTTCTTAGGTTTTGGACCCAGAGCTACGAGCCATGGAGGCACGGATTTGCTTCCGCGAGAGGCACAATCGTGCCTCTCACAAAAGGTAAAAAAGCATATTCTTTTTCCCCTACGACGACAGGCACATATTTACTTCTCGTATATGCACACTTTTGCTTTTGCGAGCGTGCCTCTCGGAAAGGAAAAACAACGTTTTTTTTCTTTTTCTTTCGCGAGAGGCACATATTTACTTCCTGTGGAATCACGGATTTGCTTCCGCGAGAGTCACGGCCATGCCTATCCCAAAAGGGCACAAATATATTTTCTTTTTTCCCTACCACAAGAGCAACAGATTTACTTCTCATAGAGCTACGGATTTGCTTCTGCAAGAGGCACTCTCGGAAAGGAAAAAACGTGTTTTTTCTTTCGGGAGAGACATCGATTTACTTCTCGTGGAGGCACAAATTTGCTTACCGGAGAGGCACGGCCGTGTCTCTCGCAAAAGGGAAAAACACATCTTTTTTCCTACCACTAGAGGCATGGATTTACTTCTCGGGGAGACATGGATTTGCTTCCGTGAGGGGCACGGCCATGCCTCTCGGAAAGGAAAAACGTGCCTCCGATTTGGGTTTTTTTCGTCCGATTTTTTCATGAAAAAAAGTTTGAGGAAACCAAGCAACATAGGGTCAGGTTTTGAAGATCTCGATGCGGGGAATCCAATGGTGAAAGCGGTTCGAGATTTGGCGCGTGGTTTGAGAGTAAAACATTTTTGAATAAATAAATCAACGAAAAAAAGGAAAACTCACTGGTTGCGACAAGTGACGTACATGCAGTGTGACACTTGTCGCGATATGGAGAGGTGGGAGTGAACTTTACAAAGAGTGCTACTTAACTAGTTATTTCCTATAACTCTTGCAGCTTTTTATAGGTGTATAACTCTTGTAGCTTTTTTAGGGGTAAAGCCAATTTATTCATCAAATACCATAGAGTGTGGGATACAGTCAGGGTCATGAGGTTGGCCCAACCAAACATGGTGCCCCGACCCTCTATCAAGGGAAAACTTAGCTAAAACTATGTGCTTTCATATTGGCAGCACGACCTTCAAAAGAAAAAAAATACAATGAAACTGAACTAATCTAAGCTTTATCTCATTTACAACTGATCCATTCCTCCCCGTGCTTCCTCTATCAATATCTAAGGTAGCCTGTTTGGAATCATAAGCCATCAGCAAATTCTGTAAGTTGAGATCTTCTGCGAGAGCAAGTGCCTCTCTATATGCAATGGTCTCCAGTATCAAAGGGTCCTCCAAACCTGTGAAACTTGGCATAACTAGCCCGGGGGTGCCTTCTGTCGGGTGGTCTGGGCATTCGGTACTCCTCCTGGAGCTCTAGTACCTCGTTGTTTCGAAATAAAGTTCCTTACAAAGGAATGAGTGACTTGCGGAGTTTGGAAGATCTGCTCATGCATGAATACCTTTGCGTCGAGTTGTCCATATGGCCCAAAGTGTGACTGCCAATATCACAAGCTGCTCATGTGATAACAATTCGATGAGCATGAAAAGCCACTACTTGGCATTGGGTTCAGTCGCTGCTACCAATCTCCGAGCAAGCTCATCATCTACTATCACCTAGGTACAACCTTGATGTTGTGCAACTAACCAGGGAGTGTCTCCATGAGTCCGGAGCTCCACACATCCTTCATAGTGGATTGTCTGCCATGTGTCTATGTGCACGCACATCTTGAGTTGGTAGTGACTACTTAGATAGTCTTTAGAGAAACATTTTCACCTTCCCCTAGGACTTTGGTATTCCATAGATTCTTCCAAGGTCCTTCCTCAGCTATCGATGATGACGTTCCTGCAGTTACTTCCAACCACACCTCGCGGCGTTCTCTTGTGGCAACTAGCATGCGATAGGCCGACTTTACTGAGAAAACTCCGCTTCTTTCAAAGTTCCAGCTCCAGAAATCCCTTGTGTTGCGAGTATAGAGGGGGATCCCCATGATGGTTCGCACATCCATTGCCAAAAACTCTTGCAGCTGAATACACCAAACGCGTACCACCACAATGCTAGTTGGGCCAACCCAGTGTGTGTGAGGCACCATTCATTCTTATGCTCCTTCCTCCTTTCGGACGACTTTTTCGGTCTTCGGTTGTTTTTTGGGTTTTCTTTTCTTGGTTTCTTCTTGTTTTCCCCCTTTTCTTCCTTATTTTATTTTTATATTTATAATAGTTATTTATTTTTCTAAAAATCCTTGAACAATTTTAAAACCCATGAATAATTGCTAAAGAATCCATTAACTTTTTTAAAATTGGTGAACATTTCTTTAAAACATATGAAATATTTTTAAAATTAGCGAACATTTTATCAAAAAGTTCAATATTTTTTGTTTTAATGTGTGAAAATTTTAAAATTTCTCAAGCATTTTCTAAAAATTCATGATTTTTTGAAATTTGTGAATATATTTTTGCAAATCATATTCATCTTCTTAAATTCATGATTTTTTAAAATACATGATTTTTTTCCCACATTTTCTCTGAAGTGTGTAAAATAAAAAAAACTTACTGCAATAAAAATGTAGGAGCCTCTACGCTAAATTGGTCGTGGCCCATAGGGACGCAGTTGCATGCTAACTTGTTATTCCATGCATTGCACACAGAATAGGACTCATGTGGTATTATGACTGGAGAGCATGAAATTGGATCCAACCACCATACATGCTGCGGTACTACCGAAGTTCTTTTAAATGACATGGAGGGACATGAAGGTTCCAAAAATTGACATTTATGTAAAAAATGACACATCACTGCGAATGGACCTAAAAGACAGAAAATTATATCCATGTCATTCCCTTTTGCACACATGACTACAAAGAAAACACAAAAAACAAAAACAATCAAGTCATGGAGAAGCATTTGCCACCTTCTCAGACCATGGATTTCGCCATCTTTTGGCAAAGAAAGGGCCTCTCCATTGGAAGTTGAAGGAGGGAGCGTAGTAAATTGTCAGCGATCCTTCGGTAATGGGCATTCCACCCTAGCCACCCGACAAGCCCGTTGGAGATCTCTTGTCGACTGATCTGCAACTCCGGTGACGGAGGTCGAAGCAACGGAAGAGGAAAGGAGCTTGCCGATGATAGTTCTTGAACATTGGAATCCCCTAATCTTAACAAGCTAAGTTCACCCCCCTCACCTTTTCCCCTTCTGTTGGGGATATGACTATCATATATGACCCGCCCAGGAGGGGCCGGGTTATCCCAATGGCGGTTCATCTAAATGAAGCCCAAGAGTATATTGAAGATGGTGGTTCATAAGACAGGCTTGTTAAAGGGCCCAAACCCGAAGGCGGCTTAAGGCCCGTAAGTGTAAACTGCCATGTATATGTAAACTTGTATTGTAAGACATGTAAGATAAGTCACCGAGCCGGACACGTTTGTATGAGCCAGCCGGGACTCTGTAGGCCGCAGGGCGTCAACCCATGTATATAAGGGGACGACCCGGCAGCGGCTTAGGGCAAGAAAAACAACAGATCGAGAGCCAGGCAAAGCGTATTCGCTCCTTGGTAATCGAAACCCTTGCAATACCACCTCAAACTGGATTAGGCCTTTACCTTCACCGCAAGGGGCCGAACCAGTATAATATCCTCGTGTCCTTTGTCCCGTTTAACCCCTTTAAGCTAACCTCGTCGCCATGGCTCCACAACTAAGTCAAATTTTTTTTTACTTGCCTCTCATGCCTAAAAAGTTTTTCAATAAGAGAAGTGATTGGAAGGTTATGCATTGGAGAAGTGAGGGTCGACCTTGAACACTTGTGTTCATGCTCATGGAAACAATGTAGAATTTTTCATGGAAGTTTCTCTGTAAATAATTATCCCCTTGTTTATATCCATTGTATTATAAAAATAATGTGCCAAGCTTTGGTTTTAGGATGATTAGATTGCTTGTTTACTATGTGCAGAACAAAAACAGAAACTTTGGCTGTAGCGCGTGATTTTACATTTTTTACTGGAAGGTAAAATGGGTCTGAAACTTTTTGCACATTACTTATGTACAAATTGTTCAAATTTTCAAATTTATTTCATAATTTTTGGAGTTACAGAAGTTTACTAAACTTCCAGATTACTATAGACTGTCCTGTTTTTGACAGATTCTGTTTTTCGCATGTTGTTTGCTTATTTTGATGAATCTATGGCTAGTATCGGGGGGGGGGGGGGTATGAACCATAGAGAAGTTGGAATACAGTAGGTTTAACACAAAAATAAATAAAGAATGAGTTCATTACAATACCTTAAAGTGGTAGTTTGCTTTATTACACTAACGGATCTCACAAAGTTTTTGTTAAAAGTTTTGTGTGGATGAAGTGTTCGAAGATCGAGGAGCTATCAATATGAGAAGAATAAAGAGAGGCAAGAGTTCAAGCTTGGGGATGCCCAAGGCACCCCCAGTAAATATTTCAAAGGATACTCAAGCATCTAAGCTTGGGGATGCCCCGGTTGGCATCCCATCTTTCTTCTTCAACAAATTTCGGTATACCTCGGTTTTTGTTTTGTTCACATGATTTGTGTCCTTTGTGTTCTTGTTTTTCCTTTAAGAACCGTGCTAGCATGAGATAGCCCTTCATTTATTTATAGAATACTTCATGTGCTTCACTTATATCTTTTAAGTATGATCTTATAGAATTGCTCTTTGTGCTTCACTTAAATCTTTTGAGTATGGTTTTATAGAATGCTTCGTGTGCTTCACTTACATATTTTGAGCTTGGATATTGGTTAGTCTATATTAATTGTAGAATTCTCCATGAACTTCACTTATATATTTTGGAGTATGAATAATACTATAATCTAAAGTGGGGTTGGAAGAGTGTCAACTTTAGGAATTAGTGATCCCACTATTCCGAATGAGAAGCATATTGCTTATGAGGAGAGTAGTAAAATTTCTATGCTTGTAGATCATGAAAAGAATGCTTTATGTGATGGTTATATTGTTGAACTCATTGATGATGCTACTGAAAATTATTATGAGGGAGGAATACATGCTTGTACGAGTTGCAATAATATCAAGTTTTCTCTCTATGTGCTTAAAGTTTTGAAGTTATACTTGTTTTGCCTTCCTATGCTAGTTGATTCTTGTTCCTATAAATTATGTGCTCACAAAATCCCTAGGCATAGGAAGTGGGTTAGATTCAAATGTGCTAGTAATATTCTTCATGATGCTCTCTTTATGTTTCAATTCTTATCTTTTATGTGAGCATCATTGAAATTATCATGCCTAGCTAAAAGGCATTAAAGAATAGCGCTTGTTGGGAAGCAACCCAATTTTATTTTTGTTTCTTGCTTTTTGTTCCTGTTTAGTAATAAATAATTCATCAAGCCTCTAGTTATATGTGGTTTTATGTTTTAATTAGTGCTTGCGCCAAGTAGAACCTTTGGGAAGATTCTTTGCAATCTTGATGTAAAAAACAGAAACTTTGCGCTCACGAGAATAGATGCCATTTTTTTACTAGAGAGTGGTTTTAGATTGATTCTTTTTGCAGAAGATTAATAGACAAATTCCTCACGTCCACCAATTTATTTCATGATTTTTGGAGTAGCAGAAGTATGGTTGTTATTCAGATCATTACAGACTGTTCTATTTCTGACAGATTCTGTTTTTATTGCATAGTTTGCTTGTTTTCTAGTTTCTATGGCTTATATTTCTCAATATAAATTGTAGAAATTATATGGTACAGTAGGAATTGTGTGAGAACAATTATGAACCTTGTCTTTTACAGTACCAAAGTGAATGGTTTACTCTTTATCATACTAACCTATCTCACGAAGTTCCGTTAAGTTTTGTGTGATTGAAGTTTTCAAGCTTTGGGTGAGATATCGATATAGGGAGAATAAGGAGTGGAAAGACCCTAAGCTTGGGGATGCCCAAGGCACCCCAAGGTAATATTCAAGGAAGACTCAAGCGCCTAAGCTTGGGGATGCCCCGGAAGGCATCCCCTCTTTCGTCTTCAAAACTATCGGTATACCTTACTCGGAGCTATATTTTTATTCGTCAGATGATATGTGTTTTGCTTGGAGCATATTTTCAATTTTACTTGCTGTTTGAATAAAATTATTGGATCTAAAATATTTAATGAAAAAGAATCCTCCCATGGCTAGTTAATTATTTGACTACTCAGTGTTCTTCACTTATATCTTTCGGAGTAGTTTGTCATTTAGTCACGTGCTTCACGTATATCCTATGAGTAAATGGTTGAATGAATTGAATGTCACAAATCTGAATTTATATATGTTTCATATGCTTATAACATGGGGAGTAATGACTTCACACATAATAAGTATATGTAGTAAACTTATTGAAAGTTAGCAAACGCAGAATTGGTCACTTGAACAATTCATGAAAGAATATTGAAGGAAGAGAGATTTCACATATAAATATACTATCTTGGACATCTTTTGTAATTGTGAGCACTCATTAAAATATGAAATGCTAGAAGGTTGATGTTGGACAAGGAAGACAACGTAATGGGTTATGTTCTCTTATATCCGAAATAAAGTATATTTTCATGGATCGTCCAACATGCTGAGCTTGCCTTTCCCCTCATGCTAGCCAAATTCTTTGCACCAAGTAGAGATACTACTTGTGCTTCCGAATATCCCTTAAACTAGTTTTGCCATGAGAGTCCACCATACCTACCTATGGATTGAGTAAGATCCTTCAAGTAAGTTGTCATCGGTGCATGCAATAAAAATTGCTCTCTAAATATGTATGATCTATTAGTACGAAGAAAATAAGCTTTATACGAACTTGTGATAGGGAAGAAATAAAAGCGACGGACTGCATAATAAAGGTCTCTATCACAAGAGGCAATATAAAGTGACGTTCTTTTGCATTAAGATTTTGTGCATCCAACCTTAAAAGCACATGACAACCTCTGCTTCCCTCTGCGAAGGGCCTATCTTATATTCTTATCTTATACCTTATACAAGAGTCATGGTGATCTTCACCTTTCCTTTTTACATTTTATCATTTGGCAAGTGCATTGTGTTGGAAAGATCCTGATATATATATCCAATTGGATGTAAGTTATCATGAACTATTATTGTTGAATTTACCCTTGAGGTAAAAGGTTGGGAGGCGAATCTATAAGCCCCTATCTTTCTCTGTGTCCGATTAAAACTTTGAACCCATAAATATCACGTGAGTGTTAGAAATTGTGAAAGATTAAATGATAGTTGAGTATGTGGAGTTTGCTGAATCAAAGCTCTGACATAGACCCTTCCTGAAAATAACATGAATTGCAATTGTTTGATGACTGAGAATATAGTTTGTTAGTTTCAAGAAAGTTTATGATCTATACTTTAACATGTGAATAGCTTGTTACTTGATCATGAAAAGTTTTATGAGATGAGCTACTATTATGACATATAATGATGCTAGAAAAGGTGATTGAAATTATCATTGATCAAACTTGTGCACTTGCTAGCATTCACACTTCATAAATTATTTCTTTTATCATTTACCTACTCGAGGACGAGCGGGAATTAAGCTTGGGGATGCTGATACGTCTCCAACGTATCGATAATTTATTAAGTATTCATGCCATGTTTACTAAAGTTTTATATGATCTTGGTATGATTTGATTAGAACTAACCCGGACTGACGCTGTTTTCAGCAGAACTACCGTGGTGTTGTTTTTGTGCAGAAATAAAAGTTCTCAGAATGTGCTGAAAATCAACGGAGAATTTTTCTGGAAAATATAAAAAATACTGGAACAAAAATCTACCGGAGGGGAGTCCCGGGGCCCCACGAGGGTGGGGGGCGCGCCCACCCCCTGGGCGCGCCCCTGTGCCTCGTGGACTACCCGTGGGCCCCCCTGACTTGTTCTCGACACCAACCTCTCCTATAAATACAGAAACCTCCAGAAATTAACCGAGATCGGAAGTTCCGCCGCCGCAAGCCTCTATAGCCACGAGAAATCAATCTAGGCCCTCTCTAGCACCCTGCCGGAGGGGGCCATCATCACCGGAGGCCATGGAGGAGGATCCCGGAGGGGCCATCATCGCCATGAAGGCCAAGGACCAGAGGGAGAACCTCTCCTCCTCTCTCTCGGTGGCGCCGGAGTGCCATCGAGAGGGGAATCATCGCCGCAGTGATCGTCTTCATCAACATCACCATCACCATCATCATCACCATCCCCATCTCTTTTACGCGGTCCACTCTCCCGCACCCCGCTGTAATCCCTACTTGAACATGGTGCTTTATGCCACATATTATGATCCAATGATGTGTTGCCATCCTATGATGTTTTGAGTAGATATCCTTTGTCTTTGGTTGATTGATGATCTAGATTGGTATGAGTTGTATGTTTTATTTTGGTGCTGTCCTATGGTGCCCTCCGTGTCGCGCAAGCGTGAGGGATTCCCGCTGTAGGGTGTTGCAATATGTCCATGGTTTACTTATTGTCTGCGTTGCTTGAGTGATAGAAGCATAAACACGGATAAGTGGGTCACGGCGTATGGGATAAAGGGGACTTGATGCTCTAATGCTATGGTTGGGTTTTACCTTAATGATCTTTAGTAGTTGCGGATGCTTGCTAGAGTTCCAATCATAAGTGCATATGATCCAAGACGAGAAAGTATGTTAGCTTATGCCTCTCCCTCATATGAAATTGCAATAGTGATTACCGATATTTTTAACAATTGCCTAGGACAATTCCGCACACTGATCCATCATTGTTCCACACTCGCTATTTATAATATTTAGCAATATATTCTAACTTTATGATAACAACACCTACTTTTATATTTTAGCTCTCCAATATCATGCAAAGTTATACTCTTCATACCCGCAACGTAGTTTTATTTCTCGTTTCTAGTTGGAAGCAAACGTTCGGTGTACGTAGAGTCGTATCAGTGGCAGATAGGACTTGAGAGAATATTGATCTTACCTTTAGCTCCTTGTGGGTTCGAAACTCCATACTTATCACTTCCACCTTTGGAAATTGCTACGATGATTCCCTGCACTTGGGGATTATCAGTCGTCCACGGGCGAGACCAACTCAATGTATCAACTGCAAGATGGACAGCTTGGGGGCTGTTCCGATGGCGACAGTATTCCGGACCCCCATGAGCCGCCGAACAGAGTGGCGATCTTCATGGCTGGCACCCAGCCGGTTCTCGACTCGACAGCCGCGGCGGCCATGACTTCCAGTGCAGCGGCGGTGACGGCAGCGGGTGCTGGCGCTTCAGCGCGCCCGCCAGCTCAAGTTTTCACAGATCTGTTGGAAGCTCTGGCGACTCTGATGGAGGTGGATGTAACCCCAAACAACCAGGAGCAGCATAAGGCAGAAGTGGCTAAGCTGCGTGATGAGATAGCACAAGCCAAGGGAGAGCTGGCAGCGGAGAACGCCAGGATGGCTGCGGAACGGGCCGTCTTAAACGCCCAGGCGCAGCGGATTCAAGCAGATTCATACCGGCTCACGGTGGACAAGAACGCGTCAAATGAAGTCTTGAGGAGAAAATACCGGAGTCATCTGCCCTTGATTTATAAGTCAAGGAACCTCTTCAACACACCCGGAGCGGGGGCCAGTAACCCGCCGGTGATGAACCAGACGGCTGAAGCACGAGGGGGTGGAACGCCGGGTCAGCCACGCGTGACAAGTTCTCCGCATGCGAATAATACCCCGCCACAGCACGTGGTGACGCCGCCGGGTCATTACTCCGCCCCTTTAGACAACATGATTGCTGCAGCCACGCGATTGGCGGATCTACCAGTCGAGGGAGAGACCCCGACGGCGGTTGAAACCCGAAGGGCCAGGGAGCTTCTTCAAACGGCTTTGGTACAGCAGCAGGCTTATTCCTATAGTCGTGACTGAATTCACTTGACCTCTCGTCCAAGCCGGAGCTATAGTAGGCACATTGACTCACCAGCAGTCTCTAGTACTGAGCAGCGCCGTAACCAACCTCATGGACATCACCCAGCGCGCAATGGTGCCAATGCACAGGATTTGGTAGACCAGGGCAGAGCGCGTCGAGAGGCAGAGCTGGTGGCTCAACTAGCAGCTCATCAGCACGCGCCGGTTTACCCGACGGCTTCAATTGAGGCAGGTGTAACTTCTAGAGCTTTGGGTGTGCCGTGCTTAACGGCGGCTCTGCGAAACGAACGTCTGCCCAAGGACTTCAAAGGCCCTCGTAAGGTGCCTAATTACACAGCAGATCAGCCCCCTGAGGCTTGGGTGGAGAGTTATGAGATGGCTATGGAGATGCTGGATGTCAGCGAGGCTGCATATGCTAAGTATTTCACCATGATGCTGGAAGGGACGGCTCGTACATGGTTGAAGGGGCTGCCGGCCAACTCCATTGGGTCATGGGCAGAGCTGAAGGCCCGGTTTATCCAGAATTTCAAAGACACGTGCAAGCAACCCGTGTCGATTGTGGATTTGGTCTCTTGTGTTCAAACCGAGGGCGAGTCAACGACCAGCTGGGTGCGCCGGGTCTCGACTATCATACATTCTTCAGATAATATCAATGTTTGCTCAACAGTTTTAATGTTGGAGAAAAATTGCCGTTTCCTTCCACTCAAGCAGAAACTGGGGTGGCTTAAACGTCATTGCAACGACATGGGGGAGCTCGTGGCGGCTCTTGTCAAGTATGCCGACTCTGATAGTACCAAGGACCCCGACTCTGATGATGAAAGATCGGGAAAGGGAAAGAAGAGTGGCGGTATGAGGGGACAACAGTACAACCCAACCAATCAGGGCGGCAACGGTAAGCGCAAAGCTGACGATTTTGTGGCTAACACCGGTGCGCGGAATTATAACCAGCGTCGTAAGGGGAGGCCGGCTCAAGGGACAAAATTTGACATTGAGGCAATGCTAAACCAGCCATGTCCAAAACACGGAACGGCCCAGAAGCCAGCTACCCATCTGTGGAAAGATTGTAGCATAATGAGACACTTTAGGGAGTCCATCCAGCACAACACGATGGCCCGAACGGCGATTCAGGATCCAGCTCTCATGGTCTGGGTCATGGAGGCGGGGGTTCAAATTCCGGGTTTCAAGGCCACGGCAACCAGGGTGGCTACAACCAGCAGAATAATCAGGGAAATCAACAGCAGCAGTCTGGTTATCAGAGCAATCTGAAGCAATTGAATAGTGGACAGTATCACGTCTTCACCACCAGCTTGTGTAAGCGGGATCAGAAGCTTCATAAGAGGGCAGTGAATGCTGTTGAGCCGGCGGTGCCCCGTTATTTACGGTGGTCAGAACAGTCTATTGTGTGGAGTCGTGAGGATCATCCGCCCCGGGTTGATAATCCGGGTCACCTGGCTCTGGTGGTGGCGCCTCAGGTTGGGGGCTATAAATTTACTAAGGTACTCATGGATGGAGGCAGCAACATTAACATACTTTATTATGAGACCTTCCGTCGCATGGGACTGACTGACAAGAATCTTAAGCTGTCAAACACTGTTTTCCATGGTGTGGTGCCGGGTAAGTCAGCCTACCCAGTGGGTAAGATATCTTTGGAAGTTGCCTTTAGAGATGAGCATGATTCCAGGTCTGAGACTTTAACCTTCGAAGTGGTCAAGATCAAGAGCCCTTATCATGCTCTGTTTGGGCGGCCAGCTTATGCTAAGTTCATGGCAAGGCCTTGTTATGTTTACTTGCAGCTTAAGATGCCGGGTTACAAGGGCACCATCACCGTGCATGGGAGTTGAAAGGTGGCCTTGGAGTGTGAAGAAGGTGATGCTGCTTATGCCGAATCAGTTTGTGCAACGGAGGAGCTGAAATTTTACAAGGATAATGTTGACCCGGCAGACATGACGTCCTTGAAAAATCCAACCACAGAGCATGATCCTTTGTTAAAGTTTAAGTCGGCAGATGACACTAAATTGGTTGACTTCGTTCCTGGTGACTCATCTAAGCAGTTCAACATCAGTGCTAATCTGGATCCGAAATAGGAAAGCGCGCTCATCGAGTTCATCCGTGAGAACCGGAACATCTTTGCATGGAAGCCTTCAGACATGCCGGGTGTACCGAGGGAACTCGCTGAGCACACTCTTAATATTGATCCAAAGTTTAAGCTGGTCAAGCAATTCCTTCATCGTTTTAACAAGGAGAGGTGGAAGGCCATTGGTGAAGAAGTGGCCCGGCTCTTAGCGGCCGGGTTTATCATTGAATTTTTTCATCCTGAGTGGTTGGCTAACCCAGTGTTGGTGCTTAAGAAGAACGGCACTTGGTGAATGTGTGTGGACTACACGGACTTAAATAAGGCTTGTCCGGCTGATCCGTTTGCTCTCCCTCGTATTGATCAAATCATTGATGCTATGGTGGGTTGTGAGCGTTTGAATTTTTTGGATGCTTATTATGGTTATCATCATATCAAGATGGCAGTTAAGGACCAAGAGAAGACAGCTTTCATTACTCCGTTTGGAGCCTTCTGCTATGTGTCTATACCTTTCGGGCTCAAGAGTGCCCAGGCGACTTACCAGGGGTGTGCAGAATTGCCTTCACAATCAGATCGGGCGTAATGTTCATGCTTATGTGGATGACATTGTGGTGAAATCCAGGAAGAAGGAGACCTTGATTGATGTTTTGAAGGAGACGTTTGACAATATCCGGGTTTACAAGATGATGCTTAACCCGGCCAAGTGTGTTTTTGGTGTGCCGGCGGGCAAGCTTCTGGGTTTTCTAGTTTCAAACCGAGGCATTGAAGCTAACCCGGAAAAAAATCAAGGCTATTACTTCCCTGGCTAAGCTGAAGTGTGTCAATGACATCCAACGCTTGGCGGGTCGGATAGCAGCTTTGAGCCGGTTCATAAGCCGCCTAGGAGAAAAAGCCATCCCTCTGTATCAGATGATGAAAAAGACAGATAATTTCATCTGGAGTGATGCTGCTAATGAGGCGTTTGAGGCGTTTGAGGCGCTTGAGAAGCAACTGGCTGAGCCGCCGGTTCTTGCTACCCCTATTGATAAGGAGCCTTTGTTGTTATATGTGGCTGCCAATGGCCGAGCTGTCAGTGTAGCCATTGTGGTGGAAAGGAAAGAGGCAGGCAAGGAGTATCCAGTTCAACGGCCGGTTTATTACATCAGTGAGGTGCTTATTGAGTCCAAGCAGAGATATCCGCACTGGCAGAAGCTCGTGTATGGGGTCTTCATGGCAAGCCGGAAGCTTAAGCAATATTTCCTGGGTCACCCCATTACTATGGTTAGCTCTGCCCCTTTAGGGGACATTATCCAAAACAGAGAAGCTACAGGCCGGGTTGCCAAGTGGGCAATTGAGCTTGGACCTCATGGTTTGAAGTATGTGCCTCGTACGACCATCAAGTCCCAAGCACTCGTGGATTTTATCAATGATTGGACAGAGTTGCAGACGCCTGAGGAAAAGCCGGACAACACATATTGGACTATTCACTTTGATGGATCCAGGCAGTTGGAGGGCTTGGGGGCTGGAGTTGTCTTGACTTCCCCACGAGGTGATAAATTTTCTTATGTTCTCCGGTTAATGTTCCCTTGTACTAACAATGCAGCTGAGTATGAGGCCTTGCTCCATGGTCTTCGGATGGCTAAAGAGATGAATTTAAGCCGGGTGAGGTGCTTTGGCGATTCAGATCTGGTAGCTCAACAAGTTTCTGGTACTTGGGATTCTAAGGATCCGCTCATGGCGGCTTATCGTCGAGAGGTTGATGCGATTGCAGGTCATTTTAAGGGTTACCAAGTTGAGCATATTGATCATAGTCAGAATGAGGCGGCTAACAACTTAAGCCGGTTAGGATCTCAGCGTAAGCCGGTGCCACCTAACACGTTCCTGGATGTTCTGCTTAACCCTTCTGTCAAATTACCTACGGAGGAGGATCTTGCTGTTCCTGACCCGGAAGCACAATTGGTGGCGGCTCTTCATGCTATTCCTGATTGGACAGTGCCGTATTTGGCTTACATGGCCCGGGGCGAGTTACCTGAAGATGAGATCCTGGCCAGGCAGATAACCCGGTGGTCTAAGTCAATGAAGATTGTTAGTGGAGAGTTGCATCATCGCAGTGTCACAGGGGCGTTTCAACGTTGTGTCTCTCCTGAAGAAGGCTGTGAGATTTTGCGAGAGATTCATGAAGGAGATTGTGGTCATCATGCCGGCTCTAAATCTCTCGTAGCCAAGGCTTTTCATCACGGTTTTTATTGGTTGACGGCTCATGCTGACGCTGAGGATTTGGTCAGCAAATGTGACGGTTGTCAGAAGTTTTCACGACGAGCTCATGTTCCGGCTCAATAGTTGAGGATGATTCCAATTACTTGGCCGTTTGCGACTTGGGGGCTTGATATGGTTGGGCCTTTCAAGAGGTCCAAGGATAAGAAGACCCACCTTTTGGCGGCGGTTGATAAGTTTACTAAGTGAGTTGAAGCAGATCCGGTCAGTAAGTGTGATGCAACAACGGCGGTTCAATTCATCAAGAAGGTGATCTTTGATACGTCTCCAACGTATCTATAATTTTTGATTGTTCCATGCTATATTATATTCTGTTTTGGATGTTTAATGGGCTACACTTTTATATTATTTTTGGGACTAACCTATTAATCGGAGGCCCAACCCAAATTGCTGTTTTTTGCCTATTTCAGTGTTTCGCAGAAAAAGAATATCAAACGGAGTCCAAACAGAATGAAACCTTCGGGAACGTGATTTTCAGAACAAACGTGATCCATAGGACTTGGAGTTCACGTCAAGAAATCAACCAGGAGAGCACGAGGCAAGGGGGCGCCTACCCCCCTGGGCGCGCCCTCCACCCTCGTGGGGCCCACATTGCTCCACCGACATACTTCTTCCTCCTATATATACCTACGTACCCCCAAACTATCAGATACGGAGCCAAAAACCTAATTCCACCGCCGCAACCTTCTGTACCCGTGAGATCCCATCTTGGGCCCTTTTTCGGCGCTCCGCCGGAGGGGGCATTGATCACGGAGGGCTTCGACATCAACACCATAGCCTCTCCGATGATGTGTGAATAGTTTACCTCAGACCTTCGGGTCCATAGTTATTAGCTAGATGGCTTCTTCTCTCTCTTTGGATCTCAATACAAAGTTCTCCACGATTATCGTGGAGATCTATTCGATGTAATCTTCTTTTGCGGTGTCTTTGTTGAGACCGATGAATTGTGGGTTTATGATCAAGTTTATCTATGAACAATATTTGAATCTCCTCTGAATTCTTTTATGTATGATTGGTTATCTTTGCAAGTCTCTTCGAATTATTAGTTTGGTTTGGCCTACTAGATTGATCTTTCTTGCAATGGGAGAAGTGCTTAGCTTTGGGTTCAATTGTGCGGTGTCCTTTCCCAGTGACAGCAGGGGCAGCAAGGCACGTATTGTATTGTTGCCATCGAGGATAACAAGATGGGGTTTATATCATATTGCATGAGTTTATCCCTCTACATCATGTCATCTTGCTTAAAACGTTACTCTGTTCTTATGAACTTAATACTCTAGATGCATGCTGGATAGCGGTCGATGTGTGGAGTAATAGTAGTAGATACAGGCAGGAGTCGGTCTACTTGTCACGGACGTGATGCCTATATACATGATCATACCTAGATATTCTCATAACTATGCTCAATTCTATCAATTGCTCAACAGTAAATTGTTCACCCACCGTAATACTTATGCTCTTGAGAGAAGCCACTAGTGAAACCTATGGCCCCGGGGTCTATTTTCCATCATATTAATCTTCCAACACTTAGTTATTTCTTTTGCCTTTTATTTTACTTTGCATCTTTATCATAAAAATACCAAAAATATTATCTTATCATATCTATCAGATCTCACTCTCGTAAGTGACCGTTGAGGGATTGACAACCCCTTTATCCCGTTGGTTGCGAGGTTCTTGTTTGTTTGTGTAGGTGCGAGGGACTCGTGTGTGATCTCCTACTGGATTGATACCTTGGTTCTCAAAAACCGAGGGAAATACTTACGCTACTTCACTACATCACCCTTTCCTCTTCAAGGGAAAACCAACGCAGTGCTCAAGAGGTAGCAAGAAGGATTTCTGGCGCCGTTGCCGGGGAGATTTGCGCCAAGTCAAGTCAAGATTTGACTCCCGACAACGAGCCATTTCTAGCGCCGTTGCCAGCGAGGCTACGCAAAAGTCAAGACATACCAAGTACCCATCACAAACTCATCTCCCTCGCATTACATTATTTTCCATTTGCCTCTCGTTTTCCTCTCCCCCACTTCACCCTTGCCGTTTTATTCGCCCTCTCTTTTCCGTTCGCCTCTTTTCCGCTTGCTTCTTGTTTGCTCGTGTGTTGGATTGCTTGTTTGTCACGATGGCTCAGGATAATACTAAATTGTGTGACTTCACCAATACCAACAACATTGATTTCCTTAGCAGTCCGATTGCTCCTCCTACCGATGCTGAATCTTGTGAAATTAATGCTGCTTTGTTGAATCTTGTCATGAAAGATCAATTCGCCGGCCTTCCTAGTGAAGATGCCGCTACCCATCTAAATAGCTTCGTTGATTTGTGTGATATGCAAAAGAAGAAAGATGTGGACAATGATATTGTTAAATTGAAGCTATTTCCTTTTTCGCTTAGAGATCGTGCTAAAGTTTGGTTTTCGTCTTTGCCTAAAAATAGTATTGATTCATGGAATAAGTGCAAAGATGCTTTTATCTCTAAGTATTTTCCTCCCGCTAAAATCATCTCTCTTAGAAACGATATCATGAATTTTAAGCAACTTGATCATGAACATGTTGCACAAGCTTGGGAGAGGATGAAACTAATGATACACAATTGCTAGAGTTTGAATCTTTGGATGATTATACAAAACTTTTATGCCGGATTGAATTTTGCTTCTAGAAATCTTTTAGATTCGACCGCGGGAGGCACTTTTATGGAAATCACTTTAGGAGAAGCTACTAAACTCCTATATAATATTATGGTTAATTATTCTCAATGGCACACTGAAAGATCTACTAATAAAAAAGTGCATGCGATAGAAGAAATTAATGTTTTGAGTGGAAAGATGGATGAACTTATGAAATTATTTGCTACTAAGAGCGTTTCTTCTGATCCTAATGATATGCCTTTGTCTACTTTGATTGAGAATAATAATGAATCTATGGATGTGAATTTTGTTGGTAGGAATAATTTTGGTAACAATGCGTATAGAGGAAACTTTAATCCTAGGCCGTTCCCTAGTAATTCCTCTAATAATTATGGTAATTCCTACAACAGTTCTTATGGAAATTTTAATAAGATGCCCTCTGACTTGAAACTAGTGTTAAGGAGTTTATGAATTCACAAAATAATTTCAATGCTTTGCTTGAAGAAAAATTGCTTAAAGTTGATGAATTGGCTAGGAACGTTGATAGAATTTCTCTTGATGTTGATTCTTTTAAACTTAGATCTATTCCATCTAAGCATGATATCAATGAGTCTCTCAAAGCTATGAGAATTTCCATTGATGAGTGCAAAGAAAGAACCGCTAGGATGCATGCTAAGAAAGATTGCTTTGTGAAGGCGTATTCTTCTAATTTTTGTGAGAATAAAGATGAAGATCTTAAAGTTATTGATGTGTCTCCTATTAAATCTTTGTTTTTCAATATGAATCTTGATAATGATGGGACTGAATATGATCCACCTTTACCTTGAAGACATTCCAAAAATTTGGAGTTTTTAGATCTAGATGCTAAAATTGGTAAAAGTGGGATTGAAGAAGTTAAAACTTTAGATATCAATGAACCCACTATTTTGAATTTCAAGGAATTTAATTATGATAATTGCTCTTTGATAGATTGTATTTCCTTGTTGCAATCCGTGCTAAATTATCCGCATGCTTATAGTCAAAATAAAGCTTTTACCAAACATATCGTTGATGCTTTGATGCAATCTTATGAAGAAAAACTTGAGTTGGAAGTTTCTATCCCTAGAAAACTTTATGATGTGTGGGACCCTACTATTAAAATTAAAATTAAAGATCATGAATGCTATGCTTTGTGTGATTTGGGTGCTAGTGTTTCCACGATTCCAAAAACTTTGTGTGATTTGTTACGTTTCCGCGAATTTGATGATTGCTCTTTAAACTTACACCTCGCGGATTCCACTATTAAGAAACCTATGGGAAGAATTAATGATGTTCTTATTGTTGCAAATAGGAATTATGTGCCCGTAGATTTTATCGTTCTTGACATAGATTGCAATCCTTCATGTCCTATTATTCTTGGTAGACCTTTCCTTAGAACGATTGGTGCAATCATTGATATGAAGGAAGGGAATATTAGATTCCAATTTCTGTTAAGGAAAGGCATGAAACACTTCCCTAGAAAGAAGATTAAATTACCTTATGAATCTATTATGAGAGCCACTTATGGATTGCCTTCCAAAGATGGCAATACCTAGATCTATCCTTGCTTTTATGCCTAGCTAGGGGCGTTAAACGATAGTGCTTGTTGGGAGGCAACCCAATTTTATTTTTAGTTTTTTGCTTTTTGCTTCTGTTTAGGAATAAATATTTGATCTAGCCTCTGGTTAGATTTGTTTTTATGTTTTAATTAGTGTTTGTGCCAAGTTAAACCTATAGGATCTTCTTGGATGATAGTTATTTGATCTTGCTGAAAATTCCAGAAACTTTCTGTTCACGAAAACAATTGTTAAAAATCACCAGAACGTGATAAAATATTTATTCCAATTGCTGCTGATCAATATTTTTTTTTCTAGGTCGTCCTATTTTTGCTGAATTTTTTGAGTTCCAGAAGTTTGCGTTAGTTACAGATTACTACAGACTGTTCTGTTTTTGACAGATTCTGTTTTTCGTGTGTTGTTTGCTTATTTTGATGAATCTATGGCTAATAAAATAGTTTATAAACCATAGAGAAGTTGGAATACAGTAGGTTTAACACTCATATAAATAAAGAATGAGTTCATTACAGTACCTTGAGGTGGTGTTTTGTTTTCTTTCGCTAACGGAGCTAACGAGATTTTCTGCTAAGTTTTGTGTTGTGAAGTTTTCAAGTTTTGGGTAAAAGATTTGATGGATTATGGAACAAGGACTGGCAAGAGCCTAAGCTTGGGGATGCCAATGGCACTCAAAGATAATCTAATGACACCAAAAAGCCAAAGCTTGGGGATGCCCCGGAAGGCATCCCCTCTTTCGTCTACTTCCATCGGTAACTTTACTTGGAGCTATATTTTTATTCACCACATGATATGTGTTTTGCTTGGAGCGTCTTGTATTATTTGAGTCTTTATTTTTTAGTTTGCCACAACAATCCTTGCTGTACACACCTTTTGAGAGAGACACACATGATTCGGAATTTATTAGAATACTCTATGTGCTTCACTTATATCTTTTGAGCTATATAGTTTTTGCTCTAGTGCTTCACTTATATCTTTTAGAGCACAGTGGTGGATTTGTTTTATAGAAACTATTGTTCTCTCATGCTTCACTTATATTATTTTGAGAGTCCTACAAAACAGCATGGTAATTTTCTTAAATTGAGAAATTAGTCCTAAGGTAATAGGCATCCAAGATTAGTAAAAATTATCTTACGAGTGTGTTGAATACTATGAGAAGTTTGATGCTTGATAATTGTTTTGAGATATAAAGATGGTGATATTAGAGTCATGCTAGTTGAGTAGTTGTGGATTTGAGGAATACTTGTGTTAAAGTTTGTGATTCCCGTAGCATGCACGTATGGTGAACCGTTATGTGATGAAGTCGGAGCATGATTTATTTATTGATTGTCTTCCTTATGAGTGGCGGTCGGGGACGAGCGATGGTCTTTTCCTACCAATCTATCCCCCAGGAGCATGCGCGTAATACTTTGCTTTGATAACTTGTAGATTTTTGCAATAAATATATGAGTTCTTTATGACTAATGTTGAGTCCATGGATTATACGCACTCTCTTCCTTCCACCATTGCTAGCCTCTCTAATACCGCACACTTTTCGCCGGTACCATACACCCACCATATACCTCCCTCAAAACAGCCACCATACCTACCTATTATGGCATTTCCATAGCCATTCCGAGATATATTGCCATGCAACTTACCACCGTTCCGTTTACTATGACACGCTCCATCATTGTCATATTGCTTCGCATGATCATGTAGTTGACATCGTATTTGTGGCAAAGCCACCGTTCATAATTATTTCATACATGTCAGTCTTGATTCATTGCATATCCCGGTACACCGCCGGAGGCATTCACATAGAGTCATATTTTGTTCTAAGTATTGAGTTGTAATTATTGAGTTGTAAGTAAATAAAAGTGTGACGATCATCATTTTTAGAGCATTGTCCCAAGTGAGGAAAGGATGGTGGAGACTATGATTCCCCCACAAGTCGGGATGAGACTCCGGACGAAAAAAAGGCTATAAAAAAGAGAAAAGGCCCAAATAAAAAAAATGAGAGAAAAAGAGAGAAGGGACAATGTTACTATCCTTTTACCACACTCGTGCTTCAAAGTAGCACCATGATCTTCATTATAGAGAGTCTCCTATGTTGTCACTTTCATATACTAGTGGGATTTTTCATTATAGAACTTGGCTTGTATATTCCAATGATGGGCTTCCTCAAAATGCCATAGGTCTTCGTGAGCAAGCGAGTTGGATGCACACCCACTTAGTTTCTTTTGTTGAGCTTTCATATACTTATAGCTCTAGTGCATCCGTTGCATGGAAATCCCTACTCACTCACATTGATATCTATTGATGGGCATCTCCATAGCCCGTTGATACGCCTAGTTGATGTGAGACTATCTTCTCCTTTTTGTCTTCTCCACAACCACCATTCTATTCCACATATAGTGCTATATCCATGGCTCACGCTCATGTATTGCGTGAAGATTGAAAAAGTTTGAGAACACCAAAAGTATGAAACAATTGCTTGGCTTGTCATCGGGGTTGTGCATGATTTAAATACTTTGTGTGGTGAAGATAGAGCATAGCCAGACTATATGATTTTGTAGGGATAACTTTCTTTGGCCATGTTATTTTGAGAAGACATAATTGCTTAGTTAGTATGCTTGAAGTATTATTATTTTTGTGTCAATATTAAACTTTTGTCTTGAATATTTCGGATCTAAATATTCATACCACAATTAAGATAATTACATTGAAAATTATGCTTAGTACCATTCCACATCAATAATTTTGTTTTTATCATTTACCTACTCAAGGACGAGCAGGAATTAAGATTGGGGATGCTTGATACGTCTCCAACGTATCTATAATTTTTTATTGTTCCATGCTATATTATATTCTGTTTTGGATGTTTAATGGGCTTTATATACACTTTTATATTATTTTTGGGACTAACCTATTAATCGGAGGCCCAGCCCAAAATTGCTGTTTTTTTGCCTATTTCAGTGTTTCGCAGAAAAAGAACATCAAACGGAGTCCAAACGGAATGAAACCTTCGGGAACGTGATTTTCGGAACAAACGTGATCCAGAGGACTTGGAGTTCACATCAAGAAATCAACCAGGAGAGCACGAGGCAGGGGGCGCGCCTACCCCCCTGGGCGCGTGTGACGCCCCCGATTTGACCGTACACTAATCATGCACGCAAATGTGTACGATCAAGATCAGGGACTCACGGGAAGATATCACAACACAACTCTACAACATAAATAAGTCATACAAGCATCATAATACAAGCCAGGGGCCTCGAGGGCTCGAATACAAGTGCTCGATCACAGACGAGTCAGCGGAAGCAACAATATCTGAGTACAGACATAAGTTAAACAAGTTTGCCTTAAGAAGGCTAGCACAAACTAGGATACAGATCGAACGAGGCGCAGGCCTCCTGCCTGGGATCCTCCTAACTACTCCTGGTCGTCGTAAGCGGCCTGCACGTAGTAGTAGGCACCTCCAGTGTCGTAGGTGTCGTCGTCGACGGTGGCGTCTGGCTCCTGGACCCCAACATCTGATTGCGACAACCAGATAGAAAGGAAAAGGGGGAAAAGAGGGAGAGAAGCAACCGTGAGTACTCATACAAAGTACTCGCAAGCAAGGAGCTACGCTACATATGCATGGGTATATGTGTAAAGGGGCATATCAGTGGACTAAACTGCAGAATGCCAGAATTAAAAGGGGGATAGCTAGTCCTGTCGAAGACTACGCTTCTGGTCATCTCCATCTTGCAGCATGTAGAAGAGAGTAGATTGAAGTCCTCCAAGTAGCATCGCATAGCATAATCCTACCCGGCGATCCCTCCTCGTCGCCCTGTTAGAGAGCGATCACCAGGTTGTAGCTGGCACTTGGAAGGGTGTATTTTATTCAGTATCCAGTTCTAGTTGTCATAAGGTCAAGGTACAACTCCGGGTCGTCCTTTTACCGAGGGACACGGCTATTCGAATAGATAAACTTCCCTGCAGGGGTGCACCACATAACCCAACACGCTCGATCCCATTTGGCCGGACACACTTTTCTGGGTCATGCCCGGCCTCGTAAGATCAACACGTCGCAGCCCCACCTAGGCTCAACAGAGAGGTCAGCACGCCGGTCTAAACCTATGCGCGCAGGGGTCTGGGCCCATCGCCCTATGCACACCTGCACGTTGCGTACGCGGCCGGAAGCAGACCTAGCCCCCTTAATACAAGCGCGAGCTTACGGTCCAATGCGGCGCGCGCCACTCAGTTGCTGACGTCAAAAGAGCTTCGGCTGATACCACGACGTCGGGATACCCATAACTACTCCCACGTAGATGGTTAGTGCGTATAGACCAAATGGCCAGACTCAGATCAAATACCAAGATCTCGTTAAGCGTGTTAAGTAACCGCGAACACCGACCAGGGCCAGGCCCACCTCTCACCTAGGCGGTCTCAACCTGCCCTGTCGCTCCGCCACAAAGATCCACTCGCGGGTACTCCTACGAGCCGACCCGACTTTAGTCATCACATGTGTCATGTATATAGTATATAAGTATATACCCGTGATCACCGCCCAGGTGATCACGGCCCGATAGTATAGCACAGCAGACGGACAAGAATGTAGGGCCACTGATGGAAAACTAGCATCCTATACTAAGCATGTAGGATTGCAGGTAAAGGTAACAACAGTAGTAGCAAGGATAGGCTATGCATCAGGATAGGATATCGGAAAGCAGTAACATGCTACACTACTCTAATGCAAGCAGTATAGAGAAGAATAGGCGATATCTGGTGATCAAGGGGGGGGGGCTTGCCTGGTTGCTCTGGCAAGTAGGAGGGGTCGTCAACTCCGTAGTCGAACTGGGCAGTAGCAGTGTCGGTCTCGTAGTCTACCGGAGAGAAGGGGGGGGGAGAAACAGTAAATACAATGCAAACATAAGCATGACGATGCGTGACATGACAATGAACAGTGCGAGGTTTGCCCTAACGCGACAGTAGGTGGTACCGGCGAAGGGGGGAACATCCGGGAAAGTATTCCCGATGTTTCGCGTTTTCGGACAGATGGACCGGAGGGGGAAAGTTGCTAGTTCGATAGGTTAGGGAGGTGTGGTGGACGAACGGACTGCGTATTCGGATTCGTCTCGTTGTTCTGAGCAACTTTCATGTAGAAAACATTTTCATCCGAGTTACGGTTTAAAAGATATGAATTTTCAAAGATTATTTGAATTTCTGGAATTATTTGAATTTAGCAAAAATGAATTATGACGTCAGCATGAGGTAACGCTGACGTCAGCAGGTCAACAGGTCGGCTGACCAGTCAAACCAGACAGGTGGGTCCAGTGGGACCCACATGTCATTGACAGGGCACTAACAGAGTTTTATAACTAACTTAAACAGGGTTATTAGCAGGTAGGCCCCACCTGTCAGTGCCTATTTAGATTATTAATTAGTTTTATTTATAAAAACACTTTATTTAGTTTAATTATGTGGCGGGGCCCGCATGTCAGTGGCTGGGGCCTGCCCAGTCAGCCCAGTTGACCAGGTCAACTGGTCAACAGGGGGCCAGGGGGCCCACTGGCAGTGACCCAGGGGGTGGCCCCAGGTGTGCCAGCTCAGCGCGGCCGGCGGCTCAACGCCGGCGACGCCAAACGCGGCGGCGCGGCTCGGATCTCGCCGGAAAACGCGTACAGGGCTCGGGGAGGAGCGGGGCTAGTCTCATTCGAACGAGCTCGTAGTGCCGCATCCAGTGGTGGCCGTAGCATCGCCGGACTTGGCCGGAATCGGCGCCGGCGAGCGGCGGAGGTGGCGGCGTGCACGGGTGCTCGACGAAAACGGAGCTACGGCGTGCTATCGAGCAAACGGAGAGGCTGGGGAGTATCTACGCGTTGTGGGGAGTGCAACGGGCTTGAGCCCGTGACCAAAAGGTCACCGGAGCCTTGCCGGCGGCGAGCTCCACGGCGATGCGTTCAGACGCAAGCAGAGCGGCGGCTACGAGAGCTCAAGAGGCCGGGAGAGCGAAGGGAGAGGATGAGGGGCTCACCGCGCGGCGCAAGAAAGGCCCGTGGGAGGCTTAGTAGCAGCAGCAGTCGCCGGAGTCGAAGAAGACGGCGGTGACCCGAGGAAGAAGGCGACGGCGTTGGGGGTGATGTAGGGGGTCCCGGCTCGAGCAGGTGGTCGGGGAGGACGGGCTCGACGCGGCGGAGCTCGTGGACACGTCGAGGTCGCGAGGAAAGCACGGTGGTCGCGTGAACGACGGAGAACGGCGGCGACCGCGTCGGTCTCCTCTCCAGAACGAAGGAGAGGGAGAGGGGAGAGGTGGATCTGGGGGAGGGGAGGCGCAGAGGCGAGCGAGAGGGGCAAGTGGTAGGGATGGGCGGAGGCCGAGCGTCGGGGCGGCCTTATCCTCCCCCGTCGCCGGCGAGGGGGTGCGGCGGGGACCTGCCCCTGTTCCGACCCCGGTCGGGGGAACAGGGAAGGGGAGGGCACGGTCGAGCGAGGTGGGCCAGGCCGGCTGGGCCTGGGGTCGGCCCAGTTGGGCCAGGGTCCAGTGGGGGGGGGGGTTTCTCTTCTTCTTTTTTTTTGTTTGTTTCTCCCCTGTTGCATTTTCTTTTCTTTTTATTTATTTTCTTTTCTGTTTTAATTCATTTAAAAGCATTTAGGCATTTTCTAAAAACATGTCCTCTCCACAATAATTATCAGTGCAATATCTGGGACCCACCGAACATTTTTGTTTAAATTTTTGAAAACTTTTATTATTGACATTAATTTGAATTTAAATTTTAAAACGGTTTCGAATCATCGCGAGGTTAACAACAGTAACCGAGGTGACGTGGCATGATTAGCGGGGAATTACTGTAGCTTGATTATCCGGGCGTTACAGCGCGCCCTCCACCCTCGTGGGGCCCACGTTGCTCCACCGACGTACTTCTTCCTCCTATATATACTTACGTACCCCCAAACTATCAGATACGGAGCCAAAAACCTAATTCCACCGTCGCAACCTTCTGTACCCGTGAGATCCCATCTTGGGGCCTTTTCCGGCGCTCCGCTGGAGGGGGCATTGATCACGGAGGGCTTCTACATGAACACCATAGCCTCTCCGATGATGTGTGAGTAGTTTACCTCAGACCTTCGGGTCCATAGTTATTAGCTAGATGGCTTCTTCTCTCTCTTTGGATCTCAATACAAAGTTCTCCATGATTCTCGTGGAGATCTATTCGATGTAATCTTCTTTTGCGGTGTGTTTGTTGAGACCGATGAATTGTGGGTTTATGATCAAGTTTATCTATGAACAATATTTGAATCTCCTCTGAATTCTTTTATGTATGATTGGTTATCTTTGCAAGTCTCTTCGAATTATTAGTTTGGTTTGGCCTACTAGATTGATCTTTCTTGCAATGGGAGAAGTGCTTAGCTTTGGGTTCAATCTTGCGGTGTCCTTTCCCAGTGATAGCAGGGGCAGCAAGGCACGTATTGTATTGTTGCCATCGAGTATAACAAGATGGGGTTTATATCATATTGCATGAGTTTATCCCTCTACATCATGTCATCTTGCTTAAGCGTTACTCTGTTCTTATGAACTTAATACTCTAGATGCATGTTGGATAGCGGTCGATGTGTGGAGTAATAGTAGTAGATGCAGGCAGGAGTCGGTCTACTTGTCACAGACGTGATGCCTATGTACATGATCATACGTAGATATTCTCATAACTATGCTCAATTCTATCAATTGCTCAACAGTAATTTGTTCACCCACCGTAATACTTATGCTCTTGAGAGAAGAAACTAGTGAAACCTATGGCCCCCGGGTCTATTTTCCATCATATTAATCTTCCAACACTTAGTATTTCTTTTGCCTTTTGTTTTACTTTGCATCTTTATCATAAAAATACCAAAAATATTATCTTATCATATCTATCAGATCTCACTCTCGTAAGTGACCGTTGAGGGATTGACAACCCCTTTATCGCGTTGGTTGCGAGGTTCCTGTTTGTTTGTGTAGGTGCGAGGGACTCGTGCGTGATCTCCTACTGGATTGATACCTTGGTTCTCAAAAACCGAGGGAAATACTTACGCTACTTCACTGCATCACCCTTTCCTCTTCAAGGGAAAACCAACGCAGTGCTCAAGAGGTAGCAATCTTCCGTTTTGGCTTTTGACACAGCATTATAACAGATAGTGGTACTAATCTCTCGAAAGGCGCTATGAAAGAATTTTGTCAACGGGAGCATATTCGACTTGACGTCTCCTCTGTGGCTCACCCTCAGTCCAATGGTAAAGCGGAACAAGCTAATCAAGAGATTCTGCAAGGTATCAAGCCCCGGCTTATGGTTCCTTTGAAACGAACGCCGGATTGTTGGGTGGAGGAGTTACCCTCAGTGTTATGGAGTATCAATACAACCCCAAACAGATCTACAGGTTATACACCTTTCTTCATGGTTTATGGAGCAGAGGCGGTTCTCCCTAGTGACATCCGTCACGATTCACCACGGGTGGCGGCTTATGTTGAAGCTGATAATGAAAAGGCATGCCAGGATGCACTTGACCTGTTGGATGAGGAGCGTGATCTCGCGGCGGCTCATTCGGCGATTTACCAGCAAGATTTACGTCGTTATCACAGCCGCCGGGTCAAAACAGAACCTTTCAAGAAGGCGACTTAGTGCTCTGGCTCATCCAGGATCAAACAGATATGCATAAGCTATCACTGCCTTGGGAAGGACCTTTTGTGGTCAGCAAGAATCTCCATAATGGGTCATACTATCTTATCGACGTTCGAGACCACAAGGACTCATGCAAGTCGGAGGAGGAGACCCGTCGGCCGTGGAATATCGCTCATCTTCGGCCCTACTATACTTGAGCCACCGGCTCTCATGATGTACATTGTCAGATGATGTATATATTATAAACAGTATAATAAAGCCGGCATCCCTGATAATTCAGGGCCTCTATCGTTTCACTTCTTCGAAGCTGAGTCTTTACCATCGTCTTACATATTTATTTAAGAGGCTTGACGCCCAAATTATAGGGACCAAAGAGAGTTGGATGCACAATACAGCTCAAACGTAGGTCCCTGACGAGCATGACTTGTCAGTATGTCACTTGGGGGCTTCCTGTTCAAACATAGGCATATTCGACCAAAGAGAACATAGCGTTACTACCCTCTTGACCAGGTTATCTTGTTCAAACATAGGCGTATTCGACCAAAGAGGACATAACCTTTGCGGGTCATCCTACCTGTATACCAGCTGTTTCAACTCCATCAGGTCATCCTGATTGACCCGTCGTACTCTTAACAATCAGTCTTTTACGGTGTATTCACCAAAGATCCTGAGCTTGTTAAGGTTCAAACGGCGGTTTGTCATGCGAGAGCACGGCTTATAGACAGTCAGGATAGATCCAGGCTTCATAAGATGCCTTCCTTGAAACTTGGATAAATCGGCCCGTGATGCATGCTGCTACTCTGACCCCGCGTACTCCTGATAAGTCTATCTTTATACAAGACCTGGCTTTATCTGGGTTCAAATGTCGATTGGGTACTGTGAGTGCCGGCTAACGGAAAGCACGTACCTTCCAGTGGCTCAGGCTAGTTTCATCGAAGAAGACAGTTTGGCTTGGTGGCCTACGAAAGCCTCGAATTTTTTGATTTCTCATTTTTTCATCTCTTTTTTGCCGTTTGGTTTTACAAATCGGGCCAAGCTGCCCTATTTATGGCTCATATTTGAAGCATCTTTTGGGTTTCTGCAACCCGCCAGGATGGCAGACTCTAAGTCGCCAGAGCATAATACTCTTATGTTTCGAGTTATATCTCTACATACTCTAACGGCACGAAGTTGATAAGCTGGCAGTCTAAGCATACAACACAGGTATGATATTTCATTATGTCAACATAATGGATAAACCATCTCTGGTTATGAACTATTCATCCCCAGTGGTTTCAATTGGGTATCATGACCCGCCCGGCGGTAAGCCGCTAGGGCATTTGTGATCTCTTTGTGTGCAGGATAATAATCAACCAGATCGGCATAAATCAAATGTTGTCATAGGCATAAAGTGATGGTTTCTCAAGCTGGTGATCAGCAGTGTTGCGCAAAAACAGAAACATGCACGATGGCATGACAGATTCAAGTTTTTACTACTCTATTACATGACTCCACGAGCCAAATCAGATCAAGTGTTTATAGAGGGACCACTATATAAACCGCCTAGCGGTTCATTCTTCTTGGCCTTGCTGATTGGAGGCCTCTGGGTCATCCCTTTCTGGTTCTTCGTCCTCCTCCGCCATCTAAAAATTTGGTGATGACCAATCGATGCCAGATAAAGCTTGAAATTCAGCCTCGTCATCTATAAGACCAGACGGCTCAACTTCAGGGGCAAAGGTGTGCTTACGAATTGGGGGAATTAAGTCCATCACTCTATAAGCCGGGGTCGGCATCTTCTGATTCTCCTTGTTATAAGCCGGATGATACTTTGAAAGGTCCGAGTCATTGGCAATCAGAGTCACCATTGGACGTATTTCTTTCACGCAAGCCGAGAAGTCCTTCTGATCAAACGGAGTGCCATCTTCTTTCAAGCTTGGGTATCCAGTGGCTACCTCAGACGGGTCAAGCTCTAGTACCCATGCCTTGGCCCGGCTCAAAGCCGTCACGGCACCGGCTCTTGCAGACGACCGCTTCATTTCATCAAACCTGGCAGGCAGCACAGAAAGTTTTTTCAAGACATCTATCAAAAGAGTAGGCGCTTGATTCGTTGGAGAAATTGCGGCCAGTGCACGTTGAGCTCTGGTGTACAGCTGTTCAACAAGTGTGTTGACAGCCTTGAGCTTCACAAGCATGTCCTGGTTATGGTTGCAGCTCCTGGGACCTGAATAAATTACAGATTGGTTAATGGCGGTTTATATTATCACGACAAGGATTCACTTTTGATGGCTAGCAAGGCGACTCACCAAAGATAGCAGAAACCATCTGAGATACACGGTGTTTTAAGCCGATGAGCTCAGTGGTCACCTCTTGAAGAGCTGCTGTTGGTGTCAAAACCGGCGGATCTCGGGTAGGGGGTCCCGAACTGTGCGTCTAGGGTCGATGGTAACAGGAGACAGGGGACACAATGTTTACCCAGGTTCGGGCCCTCTCTATGGAGGTAATACCCTACTTCTTGCTTGATTGATCTTGATGAATATGAGCATTACATGAGTTGATCTACCACGAGATCGTAATGGCTGAAACCCTAGAAGTCTAGCCTGTATGATTATGATTATCCCTTCGGACTAAGCCCTCCGGTTTATATAGACACCGGAGGGGATCAGGGTTGTACAAAGTCGGTTACAGAGAAAGGAATCTTCATATTTATTCGCCAAGGAGAGTCCCATCCGGACACGGGAGAGAGTCTTCGGTCTTGTATCTTCACAGCCCATTAGTCTGGCCCATGTCCAACAGGCCGGACGCCCGAGGACCCCTTAGTCCAGGACTCCCTCAGTAGCCCCTGAACCAGGCTTCAATGACGAAGTGTCCGACGCGCAGATTGTCTTCGGCATTGCAGGGCGGGTTCCCCTTTCCGAATACTCCAAAATAGTCTTTGGATGCAACGAACGTGTCCGGATCTGCAACACAAGTACCGCACACAACCGCAGAGAGTATAATATTTCACGAGTCCAACCCGTTGACAACTTTTTGTAACGTGACATCATGTCTGCCCGGTCATTATTTCGAACCGTTTTCATCTGCCGTTCCACGTTTTGAGACACGGTTTTCATTGGCACGTCTTGTCGAAGCAGAGATCGTGTCCCCTTCTTGCGGGATTTCTCATCAATACATGTGTGGGTAATCCAACCATGCCGTCTGCACAGCCCTTGGGAATAGGCGAGTTTTGAGGCGAGTGGGGAGGCGCTTGATATTCACTGCCTTTATGAGGAGATAAGGATTCCTTTCCTTCACCCACGCCTTCTCTCTTTCTCTGCCCTTCCATTCTCAAGCTCCAGCGCCCAAGTCCTCATCTTTTCCGCCTCAAGAAAGCACTCCACCATGTCCGGATCTGGAGCGCAAGGCAAGTGGATGGCCTCCTCCGTCAAGGAGAAGGACATCACCAAGCTTCGGGAGGCCGGGTACCTGCCAAAGAAATCGTCCACCGGCTCCCAGCCAAAGGGCAGATCATCCCCACCCCGAAGCCCAATGAGAGGGTGGTGTTCATCCCCCACTTTGTCCGCGGGTTAGGGTTTCCCCTCCAACCTTTCGTCCGCGGACTTATGTTCTCTTATGGGCTAGATTTCCATGATCTAGCCCCAAAGTCCTTCCTCAACATCTCGACATTTATTGTCGTGTGCGAGGCCTTCCTCCGCATTCCTCCCCACTTCGGACTGTGGCTCAAGATATTCAATGTGAAGCCGAAGGTGGTGGAAGATCAACATGCAGAGTGCGGAGGCGCCATGGTGAGCAAGATGCCCAATGTCACATGGCCCAAAGGTACTTTTGTGGAGACCGTCAAAGAGTGGAAAAAACTGTGGTTCTACATCACAGAGCCTCACGACGCCACTTGGGCCGCGGCCCCCGAATTCAAGTCGGGTGCCTCAATGCGGCTCACCTCCTGGCTAGAGAAGGGCCTGAATTGGTCTTCATCAGACGAGCTGATAGCGCTGCAAACGCGCATCCAGAGCTTGGTGAATAAGAAAATCAAGCTCGTCAATGTGATCCAGGTGATGCTAGTTCGCCGGATCCTTCCATGCCAGAGCCGGATTTGCCACTTGTGGGAGTTCGATCCAGCCAAGCACCAGACCCTGCAACAGTTCTTTGGAACTACGCACGAGGACATCTAGAAAGTGCTCTTCAAGGGCAACGAGATGCCGCCGGTGATGACTGAGGACCGTGGGCACGCCCTGGCCCATCCCGCCAGTCCGGTAAGTTTTTCACGTCTCAAGATGTACCCTTTACTTACTTGTTCAGTGAAGATTCCTCAGCTTCACCATTTATTTCTCAGGGCTGGACAAAGAAGGCGGAGCGGATTTGGTGTTCGGCTACGCTACCTGAGGAACCAGCCATCCCGCTCCTGATGAAGATGCTGGTTCCGGCGTCCTACAAGGCGCCGGAGAAGAAGGCCAAGAAGAAGGCCAAGGGGGCCAAAAGTGGCCCTCGCCTCAAGGGTGCTTCGGACGTGACGTCTGAAGACGACGAGACTCACTCCTCCACCGCCGAGGACGATGACGAGGAGGAGGAGGAGAGCAACTCTCCCGTGGAGGGGGGAAGGAAGAAGAGGGCGGCCTCCACAAATTTGGAGGTGGAGGCGTCCAAGAGGGGGAAGGGCTCCTTCGCGGATAACTCCGCGTGGGACATCGACAGCAGCCCAGAGCGACGCCCCCGAAACAAGCCCCTGGCCGACTCATGAGTACTAAAAACCGTACACGTCCATGTATCCGGCCTCTCCACTTCATGGTATTAACATGTTAAATTATGCTATCGCAGTCCGGCCCACGACAGCTCCCTGCGATCCTCATCAGGAGGTTCGCTGGATTCAAAGGCGATGGCCAGCGAGTCACCGCTGGCCGCTCACTCTCCCAAGGCCAAGGGCGACACCGAGGTGCTGTCCTGAAGGACCTTCCCAGGTCAGGGGGAGGTTCAGGAGGCCGCCAGGGAGGCGCCGGAGGGCGAAATCTCGGTTGCCGGACACATGGGGGAGCAGATCCCCATGGAGACTGGCGATGGGGGCCATGTTCAGTTCGGCCCCAGCCGAATACGGTCCCGGAGACCTATATGGATCCGGAATACGGAAAGCAACCTCCTTCAAAAGAAGGAGGTGTGCCTATTCCGCCGGTGACCTCTGTCCAACCAGAGGCACCGGATGCTCTCTTGGAAGCCCTGCGAAGTGCTTCCATTGTGGAGGAACACCGTACCCTCATGGGTATGGTGATTGAAAAAATTTAGTCCGCGAAGAGCGGACTGGCCGAAGCCTGCGCAAGCCTTCTAACAGGCTTTGAGGTAAGTAATGCAATTTTTATAAAAAGAATGCCACATTATAGATAGTAGCCCCTGAGACTCTGTTCGGTGTTCAGAAAGAAGAGCCGGACAGAGGATCAAGTAGTTTTTCGCAGGAGACTAATCATATGCGCCTATGTAATTAAGCAGGCGTCGTTGCTGGCTGCGACCGCACACACTGCCGAAGTCTCCGGACTAAGGCAAAGACTGGAGCGGGCCAAGGAGGAGCTCAGCCAAGCGAGGAAGCAGCTAGAGGACAAGCAAGGTATGAAATGACCTGCTGTATATTCAGAAATAATGAATGCTGTGTATTGACCAGAGTGCCATGATTTTTGTAGGAGCGGCGACCGAGGTCGAGGCCCTTAAAAAGGCGCTGGCCGAGGCCGAGGAGAAAGCTGCTAAGGAATAGGCCGCCCACAAAAAGCATGAGGCCCGGCTCGATGAGGTCCAACAAGAGCTCCAGGATGCCGTGAAAAAGTGTGAGTCCATGGAGCGCGATGTTTCGGCTCGAGAGACTGAACTTGCCAAGGCTCATCAAAGTGCACAAGAGGCCCGGGTTGAAGCCCAGGGCGCCCTCCAGGAAATCCAGGAGGCCAAGAAAACCGCGGCGGGTAAGGCTTTTAGTATGCAAAGCAAGTATGTGAAGAAGATGTATCTCTTACTAACCCGGATTTGGAGTTCTCCAGGGGCGTTTGCGGATCTGCCGTGCTGTGTTTCTGACGCTGCGGAGTTCTTCCGAGCCGAAGAAGGGAGCTCAATGGAGAAGCTGTTCTGGTCGCAATATCTTGCGCCAGAACATCCAGTGCCCTTTAGCGATCAGCTAAAACAGCTGGTCGAGCTGCATAGGGTGGCCGAACTGGCCATGAAGGATTTAATAATCCGGCTGTGGCCTGCCGAAGCTATACCCAGCAGCTACTTCGGGCTCGTGAAGCGGCTGGTGAATGCCTGCCCTCGGCTGGACGTCATCAAGCGGTCGGTCTACATCGAGGGCGCGCGCATGGCCTTCGCCCGCGTCAAGGTGCAGTGGGCAAAGATGAACGCCGTCAAGCTTGCGACCGAGGGACCGCCTGAGGGAAAGGAGCACTGCACGCCCGAGCGGTATTGTGGCGACGCAATGTGTGCAAGACATTATCTTCGAATGAATACATTCATGTTGTCTCTGCCTTGTATGATGAAACAAAGTCGTTATGTAATATAATGTTTGTTTAAAAAAATTACCTCCTGTGAGGCCGTGTTTTGTGAAATCTGAGGGTTGGCCAGTCGTCGGGTTCTGCCCCCACGCAGGTAGTACGGGGGTGTTCGGGATGGAATCTAAACACTCTTGATCCAATTGTTTGGTCCTTGAAGGAGGTGTTTAGCGTAACGAACCAGGCAATCGGACTATGCGGCTTTAGCACCCTCACTTAGCCATAGGAGTTTGACAATAAAAATTTAGGCGCAGCCCCTAGTATCCGAACTAGGATGCTATAAACACCTGATCGGGCAAGTACCAATCCCTCGTGTAATGCAAAAAAAATCGCTAAAGATTTGAAACCTTCGAAGAGCTGACCGGCTCTCGCCGCATCCTGACAATCAGTTTTTGGCTTTCTCTACTGAGGTGTTCATCCGGATAAACCAGGACACAATCACAGTAGTTCTCCCTTTACTACCCTAGCCGATATAACGGAACGTAAGGTAGCAAGCACAGGAGCCGAGCAACCGAACTATTGACCAAAGACATGACTCGGAGCCAATGCATATAGTGCTAAATTCGGGGTGCCGAACTATACTGTAAAAAGTGTTCGGACTTTGTTGCCGTGTTGCGGGGCGCTATGAATCCCCTAGCAAATTGAAACGTACCAAAGTGTACGGGTGCTATTTGATAAGGTTATCAAAAAAAAAGAAAAGAGGAAGGAAGAAAGGGTAGTAAGCTAGAGCCGCAGAATATGGGCCGCAAACTATTTCAATTATAATTTGAATAATATATCAAAGCACATTCATACAAGTAGTGCAATAAGCAACATGCTATTTAATATGCCACCACCAAGGGAGAGCTACATGTGGGTCCTGAAAACAGGTAGAGTGATCGTTAAAGAGACCACCTAGAAATTCCCCTATACGTCCGTGCTTCTTGCTGTCTTGGTGTATTTATCCTTCGAAAGGACCGGTGATCAGGCCATCAGGGAAGGCCTGTGGAGAAGAAACCTGAAAGGGAGAAAAAGGAAACAGTGAAAGTATGTGTGTCCGGGGGCGGTCGAGCCGTATTGTGGATCACGAGCTAGTTATGCCTCCGTCTATGCCCATGGTATTTTGAGTGCGTAATTATGTACGCGTGGTACGAATGCTGCCACTTGGTCGGGACTAGGACGGAGGCCAAATTGCTAGTCGAGCTCTTGACGAGCTGGGCTGTCCTGCTGCAGAATAGTCTGGACTCTCTTGACAGTGTCCGGGAGCTCGGCCACCGAATTAAGGTTCTGCTTGAAAAGGCCGCTCTGTACTTCTGCTGCTAAGGCAGCGGTGTGCTCCTCGGTGCGAAGGGAGCATTCCGTGTTTCCATTAACTTTTATGACGCCGCGTGGTCCGGGCATCTTGAGCTTGAGATAAGCATAGTGCGGCACCGCGTTGAATCGAGCAAATGCGGTTCGTCCAAGCAGTGCGTGATAGGAGCTGCGAAAGGGGACGATATCGAAGATTAACTCTTCGCTTCGGAAGTTGTCCAGAGATCCGAATACAACCTCTAGTGTGATTGAGCCCATACAGTGGGCCTCTACACCTGGTATGACTCCTTTAAAGGTAGTCTTTGTGGGCTTGATCCGTGATGGATTAATGACCATTTTGTGCACTGTATCCTGATAGAGCAGGTTGAGGCTGCTGCCACCGTCCATGAGGACTCGCGTCAGGTGGAATCCATCAATTATTGGGTCAAGGACCAGTGCGGCCGAACCGCCATGACGGATACTGGTCGGATGATCTCGACGATCGAAGGAGATCGGGCATGACGACCATGGATTAAATTTTGGGGCGCCTGGCTCTATCGCATAGACGTCCCTGAGCGCGCGCTTGCGCTCCCTCTTGGGGATGTGGGTAGCGTATATCATGTTCACCATTTTGACCTGAGGGGGAAACGTCTTCTGTCCCCCTGTGTTCGGTGGCCGGGGCTCCTCGCCATCGTCCTCGCTTTGCGATCCCTTCTCCTTGTTCTCGGCATTTAACTTGCCGGCCTGTTTAAAAACCCAACAATCTCTGTTGGTATGATTGGCTGGTTTGTCTGGGGTGCCATGGATCTGGCACGGACGATCGAGTATACGGTCCAAGTTGGATGGTCCCATGTTGTTTCTTTTATATGGCTTCTTCCGCTGACCGGACTTGGAGCCACTGAATCCGGCGTTGACTGTCGTGTCATCGGTGTTACACCATTGCTTCGACGTTTGTGCCTGTTGCGTCGGAGCTTGCCATTGCTGTTTTTGACCTTGGAGGTGCCCGCTTCGCTGGCCGTGTTATTGCTATGAGCCAGCCAACTATGCTCACCCGCGCAAAAGCGGGTCATGAGTGCCGTAAGGGCTGCCATGGACTTCGGCTTTTCTTGGCCGAGGTGGTGGGCGAGCCATTCGTTGCGGATGCTATGTTTAAAGACCGCTAGGGCTTCGGCATCCGGACAATCGACGACCTGATTCCTTTTAGTTAAGAACCTAGTCCAGAATTTCCTGCCTGACTCTCCGGGCTGTTGAACTATGTGACTTAAGTCATCAGCATTTGGAGGTCGTACATATGTGCCTTGGAAGTTGTCGCGGAAGGCGTCTTCCAAGTCCTCCCAGCTGCCAATAGAGTTTTCAGGCAGACTATTTAACCAGTGCCGAGCTGGCCCTTTGAGTTTTAGCGGGAGGTATTTGATGGCGTGAAGGTCATCTCCGCGGGCCATATGGATATGTAGAAGAAAATCCTCGATCCATACCGCGGGATCAGTTGTTCCATCATATGATTCGATATTCACGGGTTTAAACCCTTCTGGGAATTCATGCTCTATTACTTCATCGGTGAAGCAAAGAGGGTGTGCGGCGCCTCTATATCGGGCCACATCGCGACGTAGCTCAGATGGAGTCCGTCCGCGGCTTTTGGCCCGGGCGTGATTAGGCTTGTCACGTCCGAATAGATAGCCGTTGTCGCGTGTCGGGGCACGCCCTCGCGATCCGTAGATCGATCTGGTACGTCCTGCTCTATTGTCCAGGTCCTGCCGAAGGTCATATGTATAACCTCGAGCTGTTTTATCTCTGCCTTTACGGTGAGGTAGGGCGGGCTGGTGTTCGGCTTTGGTTGCCGCCTTGTCCCGACCGCGTGGTGGTCGGTCAGCCGCATTGCGCGATGATGGTATGGGCTCCAGCGCCTCATCATCGAACTGAGGTAGCAATTTGCGCTTCGGGTAACTTTTGGGTTGGCGCTTGAGGCCGTATTCTTCGGCTGCTAGGACATCAGCCCATCTATCGTTGAGCAGATCTTGGTCAGCTTGAAGCTACTGCTGCTTCTTTTTCAGGCTTCTTGTAGTGGCTATTAGCCGGCGCTTAAAGCGCTCCTGCTCGAGGGGTTCCTTAGGCACGATAAAATCCTTGTTGCCGAGGCTCAACTCATCCTCGGAGAGTGGAAGATAATTACTGTCCTCCCAGTCGTCGTGTATGGCCTGTTCATCAGGGCTGACTTGCCTGTCTTCCCGTTCGGCCTGTTCGGAAGTTACCTCAACAGGATCTTCATTGTCTTCGGCATCGTCTGGAGTATTGTTCTCTCCCATGTCGGTATTGCTGTCTTTTCCATGATGTGACTTAGAGCGGCGCCGCTGACGCCGGCGCTTTGGCTGTGTCTCAGGAAGTTTATCCTCGACTGGATCTTCTTAGTCATCGTCGTTAGTTTCTTTAGGTGTATCCACCATGTACACGTCGTACGAAGAGGTGGCCGTCTAGCGTCCGGTAAACGACGGGTTTTGGCCCTGCTCCTCATCGGCATCGTCGTCCATACCGTCGATGTCTTCGGAGCCGTAATCGAGCATGTCGGTTAAGTCTTCGACAGTAGCTATGAAGTGGGTGGCGGGTGGGAAGCGAAATTCTCCGTCATCAACCTCCAGTTCGAACCGGATATAATTCGGCTGTGAGCCCCCCACTAAGGATAGTGCTTTTAATGAGTTTAACACGTCGCCTAAAGGCGAGTGCCGGAAAATGTCCGCGGAGCTGAATTCAACGATCGATGACTGATCAAGCTCGACGCACGCGGACGCACATGGTCCGGAACATGTAGACGGAAATGAGTCCGAGGCTCTGGTGACACAGATTCCACTCGAGGTTGGGTCTGTGTGTGGCTCCGACGCCGCTGAGACTGCGGAATCTGTGGCGGGGTTGAGCTTCCCGTCCTCGAATGGCGCGATCTGCTCCGGATCTAAGGCCAGGGCAGTTACAGGTGCTATCTCCTGAATATGGTCCGATGACAGATTTAGGTCATGTTCATCGTGGTGACAGGGAGCGGCTGCCGTAGTCTCGAATTCATCGAAGATAAAGTCTCCGCGGATATCCGCGACATAGTTCAGGCTTCCAAATCTGACCTGATGGCCCGGGGCGTAGCTGTCGATATTCTCTAGATGGCCAAGCGAGTTGGCCCGCAGTGCGAAGCCGCCAAACACGAAGATCTGTCCGGGGAGGAACACTTCCCCTTGGACATCATTGTTGCAGATGATTGAAGGAGCCATCAAACCTTTTGATGACGGCACAGTGGAACTCTCAATGAAAGCACCATTGTCGGTGTCAAAACCGGCGGATCTCGGGTAGGGGGTCCCGAACTGTGCGTCTAGGGTCGATGGTAACAGGAGACAGGGGACACAATGTTTACCCAGGTTCAGGCCCTCTCTATGGAGGTAATGCCCTACTTCCTGCTTGATTGATCTTGATGAATATGAGTATTACAAGAGTTGATCTACCACGAGATCGTAATGGCTGAAACCCTAGAAGTCGCCTGTATGACTATGATTGTCCCTTCGGACTAAGCCCTCCGGTTTATATGGACACCGGAGGGGATCAGGGTTGTACAAAGTCGGTTACAGAGAAAGGAATCTTCATATTTAGACGCCAAGCTTGCCTTCCACGCCAAGGAGAGTCCCATCCGGACACGGGAGAGAGTCTTCGGTCTTGTATCTTCACAGCCCATTAGTCCGGCCCATGTCTAACAGGCTGGACGCCCGAGGACTCCTTAGTCGAGGACTCCCCTAGCTGCCTCTGCTTTTTCAGCTCGCTGCGCTAAAGCAGTCTTTTCTTCAGCCCAAGTGCTTTTCTCCGCCTCAAAACTGGTCTTCAGCTTTTCTGATTCAGCTATGCTAAACTAGAATTTTGACTCAGCTTTCCGGGTCTCAGACTCCTGATTCGCCAGCCGGGTCTTTGCATCATTTAACTGTGACTCAAGTTCAGCAGTAGCAGCCTGTATGAAGCACAGAGTTGTCAACACGTTCATATCAGGATTACAGGAATATAAGTCCCAAGTCTTTTGCAAGCAACAACACTTGCACTTGGGGGCTAATGCCTGCCGAAAAATTTATTCATGCAAAACGGCTCATGTGAATAAGTCCCAAGCACTTTGCAAGCAAGACTACTTGGCACTTGGGGGCTAATGCATATCGCTTGTGTCTTCCTACTACTTTATGATGACCCGGTTGTGCTGTAAACAATCACAGCCGGCTCATGGGGGCTACACAGAATAAGCTTTCATTTTTAAACAATGATAAATAGGACCGGCTCATTCATGTTGATTAAACCGGCCCTTGGGGACTACGGATGCAATGCTGAATTGTTTAAACATCCGGCTTAATTTTAACTATGATAACCGGCCTTGGAGGGATTCTACTACAGAAGCTTATGGATTATTCTAAGTCTATAGCATATTCAATCTTATCATAACCAGTAGACTTGGGGGCTGGCAGGATGTACATAACTTATTTAAAGCCGGAAGTCATACCTCATACTTTTGATGCATCTGCTTCACCATATCAATTTCAAGATCACGGCTGGAGTGCACTTGGTTGAGGTAGCCAGACATAATTTCACTTCTGCTCAATTTTGCATAGTGGGAGACGTCAAACCTCACTTTCCGCCTCTCAGTAACCTCTTGCTTGGCGGAGTGCTTGGCCAAGACAGTTGGATTTCCCGGTTCTGCAAAACCAGTGCGAGTGATCAGAATGTCATTAGCATGAGTCTCTGGCGGCTTGAGCGAGCTTGATGGTTCAGTGTTCAAAGATTCAGTATTGGTGTGATCAACAGAGAGGTCAGGAATTTCAGGTGGAGTATCAGAGGCAGGTTCTTCTGGCTGTTTTTCAGAAACTTCAGGTGCAGAGGCTTGCTGTTCTGATTCAACAACTTTAGGATCCTCAGCTAGCTTGGTCACCTTTGCCTTCTTGTTAGGCTTTGCTTGTCCACTGTACGGGTTATGAAAAGTTAGTATAATTGTGAGAATATAAAGAGGTACAGAATAAAAAATGTTTTTACCCAGGAGCAGTCTTGAAAGCCGGCAGCTGGGTCTGTGATGAGTTGCCAGAAGAAGAGTGAGAAACTTCCTGGTAATTTGAATCAGAGGAATTGAGTGGCTGGCGAATAAGACCCGCCAGCGGGTAAAAAGAACTTAAGTTTGGAAGGGCCTCGTTTTGGCGTTTCCTCGGAACTGGAGTGTTTGGTAAGCCGGAAGACAATTCTTCACCTCCACTATTCCGAGTCTGGCTCCGGCTCTCGTGCTGCTGTTGCTTCAAAAGAAAGTGAGGATCCAAATGAGCTAAGGGGTGTGAAAAGCTTACTTTCCGGGTTACTCGTCGAATTTTCTGCCTTGGCAAATGTGCTGAGCCGGAGGGAATAATAGTTACCTCTTCTTCAACTGCTTGGCTGGCTCCCGTGTCATCCTGAGAGTAATCAATGTCAATAAGATAATTGAAAAAGGAGCCAAGAGAGTCAAGGGCTACCTCCGACTCACAGGTGTCATCTAGATCAAGAAATTCAGAGGCAGTTGGTTTCTTCTTATGCTTCTTGGTGGTTTTCTTGGCGACTTTCTTGGCAGCTTTGGCCTTTTTCGCAGTTTCATGATCATATTTTGCCTTCCAAAAATCAGATTCAGCCTGCGAAAGTCAGAAACAGTTGAGTTAGTAGAATATTTGGATGATGAGCTAAAAAGTAAAGAAAGTTAGAGACTCACATCCGGTGGCAGGTTAAGCTTGCAGAAAGGGTTCAGGCCCACTTTGCTGCAGTCTTCTGAATCTTTGTTCAGAAGGGTTTTGGTAATTTCAGTGATTGCCTCCTCAGTCAAACGTACAGAGCTGCGGCGCAGTCGATCCTTTACGCCACAAGTGTAAGTGCACATTAAGCCGGGTCGACGGCTCAAAGGTATGATCCACCAGGCAACCCAGCACCGAACTAAGTCAATGCCAGTTAAACTGTTTCCTAGCAGAGCCTTGACCTTGGCAATGGTGGGAGCAAGTTTTTTACGCTTAGCAACGGTAAGCTTTTCAGGAAGATGATGCTTTGTGTCAAGACGTTGAGCACGATAACCCGGCAAGGGATTTTCATCAGCCGGAGAGGTGTCTTTGCAATAAAACCACGTCTGGTTCCAATCCTTGGGGTGACTCGGCAAGCGAGCATAGGGGAAGATGGCATCTCTTCTTCGTTGAATTGAGATTCCGCCAAGTTCCAAGCTGGGTCCGTTTGTAACCTCGTTCTGGCGGTTTAAATAAAAATATTCCCTAAAGAGTTCGACGCTGGGCTCCTCTTGCAGGTATACTTCGCAGAAGACTTGAAATTTGCAGATATTTGACACGGAATTGGGTCCGATGTCTTGAGGATGGAGTTGGAAGAAGTGCAGAACATCTCGAAAAAACTTAGAGCCGGGTGGTGAGAAGCCTCGTTTCATGTGATCAGTAAATACAATGACTTCGCCATCCTTTGGCTGAGGTCTTTCTTCGCCTGGTTCAGGGGCACGATAATGCATAACTGATGACCCACAAGTGTAGGGGATCTATCATAGTCCTTTTGATAGGTAAGAGTGTCGAACCCAACGAGGAGCAGAAGGAAATGACAAGCGGTTTTCAGTAAGGTATTCTATGCAAGCACTGAAATTATCGGTAAGAGATAGTTTTGTGACAAGGTAATTTGTAACGGGTAACAAGTAACAAGAGTAAATAATGTGCAGCAAGGTGGCCCAATCCTTTTTGTAGCAAAGGACAAGCCTGGACAAGATCTTATATAAAGGAAAACGCTCCCGAGGACACATGGGAATTATCGTCAAGCTAGTTTTCATCACGCTCATATGATTCGCTTTCGTTACTTTGATAATTTGATATGTGGGTGGACCGGTGCTTGGGTGGTGTCCTTCCTTGGACGAGCATCCCACTTATGATTAACCACTATTGCAAGCATCCGCAACCACAAAAGAAGTATTAAGGTAAACCTAACCATAGCATGAAACATATGGATCCAAATCAGCCCCTTACGAAGCAACACATAAACTAGGGTTTAAGCTTCTATCACTCTAGCAACCCATCATCTACTTATTACTTCCCAATGCCTTCCTCTAGGCCCAAACAATGGTGAAGTGTCATGTAGTCGACGTTCACATAACACCACTAGAGGAAAGACAACATACATCTCATCAACATATCGAATGAATACCAAATTCACATGACTACTTATAGCAAGACTTCTCCCATGTCCTCGGGAACAAACGTAACTACTCACAAATCATATTCATGTTCATAATCAGAGGGTGTTAATATGCATAAAGGATCTGAACATATAATCTTCCACCGAATAAACCAACTAGCATCAACTACAAGGAGTAATCAACACTACTAGCAACCTAGGTTTTGAGACAAAGATTGGAACAAGAGATGAACTAGGGTTTGAGAGGAGATGGTGCTGGTGAAGATGTTGATGGAGATTGACCCCCTCCCGCTGAGAGGATTGATGGTGATGACGATGGTGATGATTTCCCCCTCCCGGAGGGATGTTTCCCCGGCAGAACAGCTTCGCCGAAGCCCTAGATTGGTTCCGCCAAGGTTCCGCCTCGTGGCAGCGGTGTTTCATCCCGAAATCTTCCTCCTGATTATTTCCAGGGTAAAAGATTTCGTATAGCAGAAGATGGGCACCGGAGGCCTGCCAGGGGGCCCACAAGGCAGGGGGCGCGCCTAGCGGGTAGGCCGCGCCCCCACCCTCGTGGATGGTGGGTGGCCCCCTCTGGTACTTCCTTCGCTCAGTATTTTTTATTAATTCCAAAATAACTTCCATGGAGTTTCAGGTCTTTTGGAGTTGTGCAGAATAGGTCTCTAATATTTGCTCCTTTTCCAGCCCAGAATTCCAGCTGCCGGCATTCTCCCTCTTCGTGTAAACCTTGTAAAACAAGAGAGAATAGGCATAAGTATTGTGACATAATGTGTAATAACAGCCCATAATGCAATAAATATCGATATAAAAGCATGATGCAAAATGGACGTATCAACTCCCCCAAGCTTAGACCTTGCTTGTCCTCAAGCGGAAGTCGACAACGATAAATATGTCCACATGTTTAGAGATAGAGGTGTCGATAAAATAAAATACGGACATGAAGGCATCATGATCATTCTTATAACAGCAACATATATAAATATTGTCATATGATTTCTTATTCTAAAGTAACAATCTATTCACAATGTCAAGTATGAATCAGAAACTTCATTGAAAACTAACAAACTATAATCTCGGTCATTGAAGCAATTGCAATTTATCACAACATCGGAAAGAGTCGATGTAAGAGCTTTTCAGCAAGTCCACATACTCAACTATCATTTAGTCTTTCACAATTGCTAACACTCACACAATACTTATGGGTATGGAGTTTTAATCAGACACAGAGAAAGATAGGGGCCTATAGTGTTGCCTCCCAACCTTTTACCTCAAGGGTAATGTCAACAATAATAGTTCATGATGACTTACATCCAATTGGATATATATATCAGGATCTTTCCAACACAATGTGCTTGCCAAAGGATAAAACGTAAAAAGGAAAGGTGAAGATCACCATGACTCTTGCATAAGGTATAAGACAAGAATAAAAGATAGGCCCTTCACAGAGGGAAGCAGAGGTTGTCATGCGCTTTTATGGTTGGATGCACAAAATCTTAATGTGAAAGAACATCACTTTATATTGCCACTTGTGATATAGACCTTTATTATGCAGTCCGTCGCTTTTATTTCTTCCACAACACAAGATCGTACAAAGCTTATTTTCTCCACACTAATAAATCATACATATTTAGAGAGCAATTTTTATAGCATGCAACAATGACAACTTACTTGAAGGATCTTACTCAATCCATAGGTAGATATGATGGACTCTCATGGCAAAACTGGGTTTAAGGGTATTTGGAAGCACAAGTAGTATCTCTACTTGGTGCAAAGAATTGGCTAGCATGAGGGAGAAAGGCAAGCTCAACATGTTGGATGATCCATGACAATATACTTTATTTCAGATATAAGAAAACAGAACCCATTACGTTGTCTTCCTTGTCCAACATCAACTCTTTAACATGTGATATTTTAATGAGTGCTCACAATCAAAAGATGTCCAAGATAGTATATTTATATGTGAAAACCTCTCTTTCTTTATTACTTCCTCTTAATTGCAACGATGACCAAAACTATGTTTGTCAACTCTCAACAACTTTTATTCATCATACCCTTTATATGTGAAGTCATTACTCTCCATAAGATCAATATGATCTCTTTAATTCTTTTTGTTCTTTCTTTTTCTTTTTGTCCCCTCAAGATCATAGCAAGATAATCAAGCCCTCGACTCAAAACTAATCTTTATTATATATAGCTCACGGACTCGATTACATAGAGGGATCATAAAGCAAAACTCAAAACTAGATCATACTAAAACTTTATTCTACTAGATCAAGATATTACCAAAAGGATCGAACTAAAAAAAACGGCAAAGATAGAAGTGTGATGGTGATATGATACCGGGGCACCTCCCCCAAGCTTGGCAGTTGCCAAGGGGAGTGCCCATACCCATGTGATCATGTCTCTTTTGCTGGTGAAGAAGATGGTGGTGATGATGGATAGTCTCACATGGAGCGTAGGAGATCCTCCAATTTGCGGATAATGCCCTTGAGTGTGGTGATATGCTCCTTCAACAAAATATTTTCACGTGTGAGATACTTGTTTTGTATACGAGCTAACTCAATCATCTTGAAAGCTTCAATCTCAGTTGGGGTAAGAAGATTGTGATGAGGTTGAAGGATGTCTTCTTCTTTTGCTGCCGGAGCTTGATCCTCCATGGCCTTCTTGATTCCATCATCCTTGTTGATCTCCCCGGGTTCTTCTCTCTTCTGCTCTATCTTCATTAGCCAAGCATCGTTGCCCTCATTGTTGGAGGAGGGGGACGACATGATGCCTGGCCTTGACAACTCTGGCAGAAAACAACTCAAAACAAGAACAGAGGATATTTGCGTGATACGAGAGTCAAAACCTTCGGGAGATTATATAATGAATTTTTACCGACCAAAAGAAATATTTTGCAAGAAAATGGAGTCCGGAGAGTGCACGAGGTTCCCACGAGGCAGGGGGCGCACCCAGGGGGGTAGGGCGAGCCCTCCACCCTTGTGGACACCTCGTGTCCTTCCCGGACTACTTGTTATTTTCCTATTTTCTTAAATATTCCAAAACGAAGAAAAATTGCCCTTAGGGCTGTTTTGGAGTCGGTTTACTTACCGTACCACATACCTATTCCTTTTCGGAGTCTGAAACGTTCTGGAAAGTGTCTCTTATGTATTCCTCCGGAGTTACAGTCTCAATAACATTAGTTTCAACATTTATGGGATTACCTGATATATAATGTTTGATTCTTTGACCGTCCACCACCTTCGGATTTGTGCCTTCGAAGTTGTTGATTTTTGTGGCACCGGAACGATAGACCTCCTCGATAACGTAAGGGCCTTCCCATTTAGAGAGAAGTTTACCTGCAAAAAATCTTAAACGAGAGTTGAATAGCAACACATAATCACCTACATTAAACTCACGCTTTTGTATCCTTTTGTCATGCCATCTTTTAACTTTTTCTTTAAACAGTTTGGCATTCTCATAGGCTTGAGTTCTCCATTCATCAAGTGAGCTAATGTTAAATAGCCTCTTCTGACCGGCAAGTTTGAAATCATAATTGAGCTCTTTAATGGCCCAATATGCCTTATGTTCTAGTTCGAGAGGTAAGTGACATGCTTTTCCATAAACCATTTTATATGGAGACATACCCATAGGGTTTTTATATGCAGTTCTATAGGCCCATAATGCATCATCAAGTTTCTTGGACCAATTCTTTCTAGATCTATTAACAGTCTTTTGCAAAATTAATTTGTTCTCTCTATTACTCAATTCTACCTGGCCACTAGATTGTGGGTGGTAAGGAGATGCAATTATATGATTAACGTCATACTTAGAAAGCATTTTACGAAAGGCACCATGAATAAAATGTGAACCACCATCAGTCATTAAATATCTAGGGACCCCAAACCTCGGAAAAATAACTTCTTTGAGCATCTTAATAGAGGTGTTATGATCATCACTAGTAGTTGGAATAGCTTCTACCCACTTAGTAACGTAATCAACAACAACTAAATATGAGTATAGCCATTAGAGGAAGGAAACAGTCCCATATAATCAAAGCCCCAAACATCAAATGGTTCAATAACAAGTGAGTAATCCATAGGCATTTCTTGACGTCTACTAATATTACCAATTCTTTGACATTCATCACAAGACAAGACAAACTTACGAGCATCCTTGAAGAGAGTAGGCCAATAAAAACCGGATTGCAATACCTTATGTGCAGTTCTATCTCCAGCGTGATGTCCTCCATAAGCCTCGGAGTGACACTTGCGCATGATCTGTTCCTGTTCATGCTCAGTTACACAATGTCTAATAACACCATCTACCCCTTCTTTGTAAAGGTGTGGGTCATCCCAGAAGTAATGTCTTAAATCATAAAAAAACTTTTTCTTTTGCTGGTATGTGAAACTAGGTGGTATAAATTTAGCAACAATGTAATTAGCATAATCAGCATACCATGGAGCAGTACGAGAAGCATTTATGACATCTAATTGTTCATCAAGAAAGCTATCATCAATAGGTAGTGGGTCATCAAGAACATTCTCTAACCTAGATAAGTTGTCTGCAACGGGGTTCTCAGCTCCCTTTCTATCAATAATATGCAAATCAAATTCTTGTAGCAAGAGAACCCATCTAATAAGTCTAGGTTTAGCATCTTTCTTTTCCATAACATATTTAATAGCAGCATGATCAGTGTGAATAGTTACTTTGGAATCAACAATATAAGGTCGGAACTTATCACAAGAAAATACAACCGCTAAAAATTCTTTTTCAGTAGTAGCATAATTTCTTTGGGCATTGTCTAGAGTTTTACTAGCATATTGAATAACATTTAACTTCTTATCAATTCTTTGTCCTAGAACATCACCTACAACATAATCGCTAGCATCACACATAATTTCAAAGGGTAAATTCCAATCAGGTGGATGAACAATAGGTGCATAAATCAAAGCTTTCTTAAGTATTTCAAATGCTTCTACACAATCGTCATCAAAGATAAAAGGAACATCTTTTGTAAGAGATTAGTCAGAGGCCTAGAAATTTTTGAGAAGTCCTTAATGAACCTCCTATAAAAACTGGCATGACCAAGGAAACTTCTTATACCTTTAATGTCCTTGGGACACGACATATTTTCAATAGCATCAACTTTAGCTTTATCAACCTCAATACCTCTTTCAGAAATTTTGTGCCCCAAGACAATACCTTCATTAACCATAAAGTGGCACTTCTCCCAATTCAAGACAAGATTAGTTTCTTCACATCTCTGCAAAACTCGATCAAGGTTGCTCAAGCAATCATCGAAAGAAGTTCCATACACGGAGAAATCATCCATGAAAACCTCAACAATCTTTTCACAAAAATCAGAGAATATAGCCATCATGCATCTTTGAAAGGTAGCAGGTGCATTGCATAAACCAAAAGGCATACGTCTATAAGCAAAGGTGCCGAAAGGGCAAGTAAAAGTAGTCTTTTCTTGATCCTCTTTTGACACAGGTATTTGAGAGAAACTAGAATAACCATCTAGAAAGCAAAAATGTGTATGTTTGGATAATCTTTCTAGCATTTGGTCACTAAAAGGTAAAGGGTAATGATCCTTTTTAGTAGCTTTATTACCATCCTATAACCTGTAACAATTCTTTGTGGGATCAATTAATCTTTATCATTAGGAACAACAGTAATACCTCCCTTCTTAGGGACACAATGGACATGACTTACCCACTGACTATCAGCAACGGGATAAATTATACCTGCCTCCAGAAGCTTTAGTATTTCATTTCTTACCACTTCTTTCATCTTAGGATTTAACCGTCGTTGGTGATCAACAACCGGTTTAGCGTCATTCTCCAATTTTATTTTGTGCTAGCATAAAGTGGGACTAATGCCCTTAAGATCATCAAGAGTATATCCAATAGCAGCACAATGCTTCTTCAGAGTTTTCAATAATTTCTTTTCTTCCTTCTCTGAAAGGTTAGCACTAATAATAACAGGATATATCTTCTTTCCATCAAGATAAGCATATTTAAGAGTATCAGGTAATGGTTTAAGCTGAAACACAGGATCACCCTTGGGTGGAGGAGGATCCCCTAGGATTTCAACAGGCAAGTTGTGTTTCAAAATAGGTCCCTGTTTAAAGAATACTTCATCTATTTCCCTTCTTTCATTCATAAACATATCATTTTCGTGGTCGAGCAAATATTGTTCTAAAGGATCATTAGGAGGCACGACAATAGAAGCAAGACCAATAATTTCATCTTTACTAGGCAATTCTTCATCATGGGGTTGTCTACGAAATTTAGCAAAATTAAACTCATGAGGCATACCCCCCAAACCAATAGTAACAACATCCTTTTTGCAGTCTATCCTAGCATTAACAGTATTCAAGAAGGGTCTACCAAATATAATGGGACAAAAGTTATCTTGTGGGGAACCAAGAACAAGAAAATCAGCATGATATTTAACTTTTCCACACAAGACTTCAACATCTCTAACAATCCCAACTGGTGAAATAGTATCTCTATTGGCAAGCTTAATTGTAACATCAATTTCTTCTATCTCAGCAGGTGCAATATCATGCATAATTTCTTTGTATAAGGAATGAGGTATTGCACTTGCACTAGCCCCCATGTCACACAAGCCATGATAACAATGATCTCCTATTTTAATAGAAATAACATGCATGCCTACAACAGGTCTATGTTTATTTTTAGTGTCGGGTCTAGCAATTCTAGCAGCTTCATCACAGAAGTAAATAACATGCCCATCAATATTATCAGCCAAGAGATCTTTAACCATAGCAATACTAGGTTCAACTTTAATTTGCTTACGGGGTGTAGGTGTTCTAGTATTACTCTTACGAACCACAGTCGAAGCTTTAGCATGATCCTTTATTCTAATAGGGAAAGGTGGTTTCTCAATATAAGCAGTAGGAACAACAGGATCATTATAAGTGATAGTCTTTTCTTCAACTTTAATAGGAGCAACTACTTTTACTTCAATGGGAGGATTATATTTAAACCACTTCTCCTTAGGGAGATCAACATGAGTAGCAAATGATTCACAGAAAGAAGCTACTAACTCAGAGTCAAGTCCATATTTAGTGCTAAATTCACGGAAAACATCGGTACCCATAGAAGATTTAACACAATCAAACTTAGGTGTTATACCTGACTCCTTACCTTCGTCGAGGTCCAAATCTTCAGAGTTGCGTTTAATTCTTTCCAATAAATCCCATTTGAATTCAGTAGTCTTCATCATAAAAGAACCAGTACAAGAAGTATCGAGCATGGAGCGATTATTGAGAGAAAGCCAAGCATAAAAATTTTGAATAATAATTTCTCTTGAGAGCTCATAATTGGGGCATGAATATAACATTGACTTAAGCCTCCCCCAAGCTTGAGCGATGCTTTCTCCTTCGTGAGGCCAAAAATTCTATATATAATTACGATCACGATGAACAAGATGCATAGGATAAAACTTCTGATGAAATTCCAATTTCAATCGGTTGTAGTTCCATGATCCCATATCATCACATATCCTAAACCATGTCAATGCCTTTCCCTTCAAAGATAAAGGTAATACCTTATTCTTGATAACATCCTCGGGCATACCTGCAAGCTTAAATAATCCACAAACTTCACCCACATAGATTAGGTGCAGACCGGGATGCAATGTTCCATCTCCTGTAAAAGGATTAGCTAGCAATTTCTCTATCATACCCGAAGGAATTTCAAAGTAAATTTTTTTAGTAGGTTCAGTAAGTTGAGGAGCAACTCTTTGCTCTACTGGTCGGGGTGAAGATACCCCGAACAAGCCCCTCAGAGGATTAATTTCCATAGTAACAAGTGACAGTAAATTTCAGCAGACTATATAAATCTTTCCTTACCAAATTCCACTTACCAAAGGCGCTTCACTCCCCGGCAACGGCGCCAGAAAAGAGTTTTGATGACCCACAAGTGTAGGGGATCTATCGTAGTCCTTTCGATAAGTAAGAGTGTCGAACCCAACGAGGAGCAGAAGGAAATGACAAGCGGTTTTCAGTAAGGTATTCTCTGCAAGCACTGAAATTATCGGTAACAGATAGTTTTGTGATAAGGTAATTTGTAACGGGTAACAAGTAACAAGAGTAAATAAAGTGCAGCAAGGTGGCCCAATCCTTTTTTTAGCAAAGGACAAGCCTGGACAAGATCTTATATAAAGGAAAACGCTCCCGAGGACACATGGGAATTATCGTCAAGCTAGTTTTCATCACGCTCATATGATTCGCGTTCGTTACTTTGATAATTTGATATGTGGGTGGACCGGTGCTTGGGTGCTGTCCTTCCTTCGACGATCATCCCTCTTATGATTAACCCCTATTGCAAGCATCCGCAACTACAAAAGAAGTATTAAGGTAAACCTAACCATAGCATGAAACATATGGATCCAAATCAGCCCCTTACGAAGCAACACATAAACTAGGGTTTAAGCTTCTGTCACTCTAGCAACCCATCATCTACTTATTACTTCCCAATGCCTTCCTCTAGTCCCAAACAATGGTGAAGTGTCATGTAGTCGACGTTCACATAACACCACTAGAGGAAAGACAACATACATCTCATCAACATATCGAATGAATACCAAATTCACATGACTACTTATAGCAAGACTTCTCCCATGTCCTCGGGAACAAACGTAACTACTCACAAATCATATTCATGTTAATAGTCAAAGGGGTATTAACATGCATAAAGGATTTGAACATATAATCTTCCACCGAATAAACCAACTAGCATCAACTACAAGGAGTAGTCAACACTACTAGCAACCTAGGTTTTGAGACAAAGATTGGATACAAGAGATGAACTAGGGTTTGAGAGGAGATGGTGCTGGTGAAGATGTTGATGGAGATTGACCCCCTCCCGCTGAGAGGATCAATGGTGATGACGATGGTGACGATTTCCCCCTCCCGGAGGGATGTTTCCCCAGCAGAACAGCTCCGCCGGAGCCCTAGATTGGTTCCGCCAAGGTTCCGCCTCGTGGCAGCGGTGTTTCGTCCTGAAAGCTTCCTCCTGATTTTTTCCAGGGTAAAAGACTTCATATAGCAGAAGATGGGCACCGGAGGCCTGCCAGGGGGCCCACGAGGCGGGGGGCGCGCCCAGGGGGTAGGGCGCGCCCCCACCCTCGTGGATGGTGGGTGGCCCCCTCTGGTACTTTCTTCGCTCAGTATTTTTTATTAATTCCAAAAATAACTTCCGTGGAGTTTCAGGACTTTTGGAGTTGTGTAGAATAGGTCTCTAATATTTGCTCCTTTTCCAGCCCAGAAGTCCAGCTGCCGGTATTCTCCCTCTTCGTGTAAACCTTGTAAAATAAGAGAGAATAGGCGTAAGTATTGTGACATAATGTGTAATAACAGCCCATAATGCAATAAATATCGATATAAAAGCATGATGCAAAATGGACGTATCAATAACACTCTTTGCGGGCAAGTACCCGATTTTGACAAAGTCTTTGAGTGAGCCCTCGGTGATGACGGAGGGAACCCAATTGCATGTATAGGTTGTCTTTGTAGGCATTGTGAAAAGAGAAAACCTAAAGGAAAGGAAAATTTTGCCGGTTCAAATCAATTTGTGAAACTACAAGTTAATAACTACAGTATATATTCATAATGGCGGCTTAAATGAGGACTAATGATATATGAGTAATTATAAGCCGGTGATGTAAGCCGCCATGACAAGTACTGGTACTCGAGATCTGACAAGAGCAAATTTTACCAAGTATTGGGACAAACAGGTTTCACAGATTGAAGCTATGAGATTGGATCTGCAGCTGTTCAGAAAAAAAGAAATAAAATCTAAACCTAAGGTGGCGCCGGCAGAAAAGTGGAAATGTCTAGATGAGATCTGTTGCTATGAGGATACTCTGATATTAAAAATCAAGTGCTAAGACTGCTACCGCACAAGATTGGTATCGTTTTTCGGATCAATACTATACAATCTAAGAAAGAAAGGGAAGAACGGTGATGAACACCGACGAACAGAGAAACCCTAAGACAGATCTATGAAGATGAAAGGGGAAGACTTACCGTCGCTGGTTGACAGCAGAGGAGTGCCGCAATGTTCTGGACCGTTCAGGGTGATGCAGCGGCCAGAGTCAAAGCAGGGGACGAAGGTCGACGGCGGTGAAGCTCGGGCGCGCTGGGGCATTGTGAGGAGGAAGAAGAAGGCGAGAAGGAAACGGAGGAGAGTGAAAAAGAGGCCTCGTGGCCCTATTTATAAGGTTGGAAGGATAAGTGGCATGCGCGGGAATCGAGGAGATCAGAAAATGGATATGTGACGGCGCGGACGCCTCGATTTTCGGAGGATCAGTAAAGTAAAAAGATTTATTAAGATTTGGGCCGTATATAATATTAATGACAGGTGACGTCACGGCGAGTCACCGCAATTTCAGGAGATGACGTCATGGCGGGTTACAAATAACATAGGAAGACGAAGAAGGATTTTTTCTAAGTGTTGAAGATTGACATGAACAAGTTAAAATCAACCTGGGACCTAATGTTGGGCATATGACTATCAGATATGACCCGCCCAGGAGGGGCCGGGTTATCCCAATGGCGGTTCATCTAAATGAAGCCCAAGAGTATATTGAAGATGGCGGTTCATAAGACAGGCATGTTAAAGGGCCCAAACCCGAAGGCGGCTTAAGGCCCGTAAGTGTAAACCGCCATGTATATGTAAACTTGTATTGTAAGGCATGTAAGATAAGTCACCGAGTCGGACACGTTTGTATGAGCCGGCCGGGACTCTGTAGGCCGCAGGGCGTCAACCCATGTATATAAGGGGACGACCCGGTAGCGGCTTAGGGCAAGAAAAACAACAGATCGAGAGACAAGCAAAGCGTATTCGCTCCCTGGTAATCGAAACCCTAGCAATACAATCTCAAACTGGATTAGGCCTTTACCTTCACCGCAAGGGGCCGAACCAGTATAAACTCCTTGTGTCCTTTGTCCCGTTTAACCCCTTTAAGCTAACGTCGTCGTCATGGCTCCACAACTAAGTCCTTTCACCAGGACATCTGCCATGACAATTCCACGACACCTTCTGTCTCCATGATGACAAGGAGTAAATTTGTATGAACTATATGTAGAAATTTATATCTCAATCATTTTTGGAAAATATTTAACACATCTTTCAATCAATTTCACAAAATATTGAACATATATTTCAGTTCATTAAGGGAAGGTATTGCCAGAGTTGTTGGCTCTCTTCAAATCTTGGCAGTTGGTGTTTTAGTTAAGGAAAGCAGTTTGGCTGGATTTTGATGCCACGCCTTCGACCTCTTCTTTTGAGGGATTTTGATGCCACGCCTTCGACCTCTTCTTTCAAGTTGTGTTACGACATGGCCCGGTTTCTCCAACCCTCTAGACTGGCGGTGAATAATTGCAAGTTTGTGTTGCTTGGGGTGGTGCCCCAATTGATATTCCATCAGCAGTTAACCTCGTCTCTAGCAATAGCCGTTAATCTCGTTTTCATAATGAGTGGCTATTGCAGTCTATAAAATTTAGTATGACGAGGGCTTTTGCATGTGCCCCTTTTTCTTAGTGCTTGTTCAACAAGCTTTGGAAGACGATGTACAATCGAAGAAAGAACACAGTTAGTATGATTTTCGATGTAATTTTATTTTTTGCTAGTCATTTTGTATCTTGTTGTTTTTCTAACGTAGCCTGGAGCCTTGGAATGCTCTTCTTAATAATAGTCTATTTCAAAATGTACGGAAAAAGAATATTACTCCCTTCAATCCATATTACTTATCGCTCGAACAGATGCATCATATATAGACATAGGGTAATTAGATCTTGTTTTCGTGGGAACATCATCTGTTACCTTACGTGGTAGGATGAAAACCTGAAAAGTAAGATGCGTTGCAACGTCACCAGTAGTAGTAGTATTTTTTTAGTGGAGGCAAAAACATTCACAGGTACTTACAATACTATGTTGTCGTCCTCGCTCCCCGCTCCCTGCGGTGCGCTACTCTGGCGCCGGCGTCCACCGCGCCCAGGCGCTCTCGCCGCGGCCACTGCGGCGACCACCTCCCTGCCGTCCGGCGGCCACCTCTCACCGCCCTCGGCCTCTCTCCCCGGCCTCCCCATCTTCCTCATGGCCGCCAGTTCCAGATCTGTGACCTCGACGTTCCGGCCGCAGGGAGAGCGCCCTGTGGTGTCGGGATTGGGGATCTCCTCCGGCTTCGAGGGCTCGGACGCGCATGTCCCGGTCGCGGCGGAGGACGACGTCCCTGCTCCGGGGCTGGGGCAGGCTCCGTGGGAGCACCCGCCTCCCTCCAAGAAAGAGCTTTGGAGGATGACACAGCCCGGATGGCCCAAGCCGGCGCCTGCTGCCTGCGCGGCCTGCGTCGCTGCCCGTCGTGGTCTCGCCGGAGATGAGAGACAAGTGCTTCAAGTGTTTGGAGAAGGGCCACTACAAAAAGGAGTGCACCAACCAGATCGTCTATTTCAGATGCGGCTTGCCCGGCCATGGTTCCAAGGATTGCAAACGGCGCGGAGTCCTTCGTCGGTGGATGACCTGCGTCGGGAGGCGATGGCTAAAGTGGTGCGCCGCGCCACTCCCCCACCACGGCCGGTGCTCGCGGCCACGTCCCACGGCGCCAGCTTGCCACCCCAGACCGCGGCGCTGGGCATTGACTCGGCGTGGCCACCTTTGGCCCCGCCGCGACTGCAAGTGGAGAACAGGGTCGAGGAGGCGCCTGCGGAGCTCTGCGTCGTCAGGCGCTCTGCTGTCGTGTCCGACCTGGAGCGTCGCCTCCAGTTCGCCATGGTGGCATACGTGGCCGGTCAATGGCGGGCTCTTGCACTGGCGCGTGTGATGGAGATCCTCGCCGGGAAGCTCGACATCGCCCCTGAGCTCGTGTCGGTGCATAGCTACAGGCCAGAGGACTTTCTGGTGGTTTTTGCGTCTGCGGAGGTGCAGAACAGAGTGGCGGCGTGCCCCTCGGTGGAGTCTGAAGGTGATTGACTGATCTTCAGGCCGTGGAATCAGCAGTCGCAGGCAGTCCATTCAGTGTTTGGCTTCAAGGTGTGGCTGGAAATTGAGGGCATCCCCCCTCATGCTTGGGATCGCTCCGTGGTGGAGGAGTTGCTCGGGTCTTCTTGCAAGGTTGATGCGGTGGCGCCAGAGACTGCTTCCCGCTCCGACTTGTCCTCGTTCAAGCTCACGGCATGGATGGCGAGCCCGGAAGAGATTCCTGTTCTTAGATGGCTGGCGGTGCCGCAGCCAGGCTTGGAGGCACCGCCCGCTCTTCTGCAGTATAAGGTGCTCATTCACATTGACATGGTCTTGGATCTGAGAGAGGCTGGCGAGCCATGGTTCTTTGGGAGTTCGTCGGACAGCGGCCAGAGCGGTCTTCCTGACGACGACGGTGCTGACCTCGCGGGCGGCGGACCCAGGCCGCGCAGGCTGGTTTGGTAGTTCGGTGTTCCTGACACCCGCGTCGGCGGCGATGGCGGCTTCGCCGCCGGTGGTGGGGGTGGGGCCTGGTCCAGGCCGATGGGACACGATTGGTGCCTCCCCCCATGGAGGCCCCGCCCGTCGCTGCGCCGGTGGCCCCACCCATCCCTATCCTGAGCAGGCTGACGAGGCGTGTGTCTGCTTTTCAGCGTTTGACTGGTCAGCCCAGGCGAGAGGTTTCGAACCGCGCGGCGATTGAGAATTCTGACAGGAGTGGTGGAGCGGTTGAGAATTCAAACATGAGTGGTGGAGCTGCGGGCGGATTGGTGGTTCCGGAAGCGGCGGTTATTCCCCCGCCTCGGATGCTGGGGCGAGTGGAGTCTGAGCAGAGAAAAGAAGGGGAGACCACATGCAACGCGGTCGTCCAGTCTAGAGCGTCGCCAGTGGGACCACTGGTGACAGCCCCGGTGCTTCCTGTCGCTTTGGAGCAGGTGGGGCCAGTCTTCGAGCTGGCGACCACTAAGGAAGGAGAGCAAGGATCCCAAGACGGTGTGGCGATTGGGCACCCGGATGCGGCCAAAATGCCTGTCGTGCCGCGGGAAGAGCCGACACACTCGGTGGAGGGCGCGCCCCTCGTGACCATGCAGGGTGCAGCGATACACGATTCTGTGGTGGAGACGCAGCTAGAGGCGACACCTGGCCAACTGTCGCTGGTGGAGTGCATGCAGCCGGTGGATGGCCACACGCTGGCTGGGCCCCGCCCTGATGGGAATCATGCAGTTTCTGCATGCGACTCGATTCACGTACCCGGGCCAACGGAGGTGCATGTGGGCAATGTGCTGCCTGTTGAGAGGCCAACGGAAGACCGTGCCAATGGGACATGCATGGAGATCGTTGTGGCTAACGTTCCAGCGAGTGGATTGACAACCAAGGAGGCGGAGATGTACGTAAAGCTCAAGGCGTTCTGTTCAAGCATTGTGAAGAAACTTGCCCCACCAATCCTCAGGGAGGTTCAGGCCTCCACCTTGTTTGAGGCAGAGCCATTCACACCCAGGAGAACTACTCGGGCAGCCAAGAAATCAGCGGTACAGGCAGCGCCAAGGGCCACACCAGCGGAGAATGTACTCCTGCGTACGCTGGGACTCATTCCGGAAGACTTGGAGGTGGAGGACACGGCCGTGCAAGAGCTCAAGTCGCTTTTTGACTCACCTCTTCGCGAGCAGCACGGGCGCGTGATCGCAGCTCTGTTTGGCAAGGAGTTGCCAGGGCAGCTTAGCGGTGCTTGCTCAGGGGCTGCAGCTGGGATCGGTGCGCATTGAGCGCATCTCGAGCTGGGTGATGGGTGCATATCTGTTTCATGGATTTAAACCCATCGGTGACGTGCTGGAATGTCCGAGGCTTGAACAATCCAGCGAAGAGGCAAGCGGTCAAAGATTTCCTAGTCTCAGTGCTTACAAGAAACTAAGCTTGATGTAGTGGATAATTTTCTTATAATGCAATGTTGTGGGCCGTCCTTAGACGGTTTTGCTTATTTGCCGGCGGTTGACACGAGAGGTGGGATCATATTAGCCTGGGATACCATCGTGATGATTGTTGATCACATCACGCGCGACATAAACTCCCTCACTGGCTTGGTGCACCCAAAGTCAGGGGACGATTGGTGGATCACCGTGGCCTATGGGCCACAAGGAGATGACCTCAAGACACTATTCCTTGAGGAGCTGAATGTGAGGAGAGCGGCATGCCCGGGGCCGTGGATGGTCCCAGGTGACTTCAACTTGATCCTTCGAGCCTCGGAGAAAAATAACATGAATCTAAATCGGGCCATGATGAATGAGTTCAGAAGTTTCGTTGATAATAACGAGCTGAAAGAGCTCTACATGCATGGACGTCGTTTCACTTGGTCAAACGAGAGAGATGCCCCGACCATGACCAAAATAGACAGGATCCTCGTTTCAGTGGATTGGGAACTGGCGCGCCCAGATTATCTACTGCAGGCGCTCTCGACAAGTGTCTTTGATCATGCTCCGCTACACTTATCGACCAACGCAACCTACTGGCCGAAGAAAAGGTTTCGTTTTGAGAGCTTCTGGGTTAAGCTAGAGGGTTTCGAGCAGGCTGTGAGGGAGGCCTGGGTTTGTGTGTTGGGGAACGTAGTAATTTCAAAAATTTCCTACGCACACGCAAGATCATGGTGATGCATAGCAACAAGAGGGGAGAGTGTTGTCCACGTACCCTCGTAGACCGAAAGCGGAAGCGTTAACACAACACGGTTGATGTAGTCGTACGTCTTCACGATCCAACCGATCAAGTACCGAACGCATGGCACCTCCGAGTTCAGCACACGTTCAGCTCGATGACGTCCCTCGAACTCCGATCCAGCCGAGTGTTGAGGGAGAGTTTCGTCAGCACGACGGTGTGGTGACGATGATGATGTTCTACCGACGCAGGGCTTCGCCTAAGCACCGCTACGATATTATCGAGGTGTAATATGGTGGAGGGGGGCACCGCACACGGCTAAGAGATCAATAGATCAATTGTTGTGTCTATGGGGTGCCCCCCTGCCCCCGTATGTAAAGGAGCAAGGGGGGAGGCCGCCGGCCTAGGAGGAGGGCGCGCCAAGGGGGGAGTCCTACTCCCACCGGGAGTAGGACTCCTCCTTTCCTTGTTGGAGTAGGAGAAGGGAAGGGAGAAGGAGAAGGAAGGAAGGGGGCGCCCCCCTCCCTAGTCCAATTCGGACTAGTCCATGGGGAGGGGTGCGGCCACCCTTTGGCGCCTTTCTCTCCTTTCCCGTATGGCCCATTAAGGCCCAATACGAATTCCCGTAACTCTCCGATACTCCGAAAAATACCCGAATCACTCGGAACCTTTCCGATGTCCGAATATAGTCCTCCAATATATCGATATTTACGTCTCGACCATTTCGAGACTCCTCGTCATGTCCCCGATCTCATCCGGGCCTCCGAACTCCTTCGGTACATCAAAACTCATAAACACATAATAAAACTGTCATCGTAACGTTAAGCGTGCGGACCCTATGGGTTCGAGAACTATGTAGACATGATCGAGACACGTCTCCGGTCTATAAACAATAGCGGGACCTGGATGCCCATATTGGCTCCCACATATTCTACGAAGATCTTTATCGGTCAAACTGCATAACAACATACGTTGTTCCCTTTGTCATCGGTATGTTACTTGCCCGAGATTCGATCGTCGGTATCTTAATACCTAGTTCAATCTCGTTACCGGCAAGTCTCTTTACTCGTTCCGTAATACATCATCTCGCAACAAACTCATTAGTTGCAATGCTTGCAAGGCTTAAGTGATGTGTATTACCGAGAGGGCCCAGAGATACCTCTCCGACAATCGGAGTGACAAATCCTAATCTCAAAATACGCCAACCCAACAAGTACCTTTGGAGACACCTGTAGAGCACCTTTATAATCACCCAGTTACATTGTGACGTTTGGTAGCACACAAAGTGTTCCTCCGGTAAACGGGAGTTGCATAATCTCATAGTCATAGGAACATGTATAAGTCACGAAGAAAGCAATAGCAACATACTAAACGATCGAGTGCTAAGCTAACGGAATGGGTCAAGTCAATCATATCATTCTCCTAATGATGTGACCACGTTAATCAAATGACAACTCATGTATATGGCTAGGAAACATAACCATCTTTGATCAACGAGCTAGTCAAGTAGAGGCATACTAGTGACACTTTGTTTGTCTATGTATTCACACATGTATCATGTTTCCGGTTAATACAATTCTAGCATGAATAATAAACATTTATCATGATATAAGGAAATAAATAATAACTTTATTATTGCCTCTAGGGCATATTTCCTTCAATCTCCCACTTGCACTAGAGTCAATAATCTAGATTACACAGTAATGATTCTTACACCCATGGAGCCTTGGTGCTGATCATGTTTTGCTCGTGGAAGAGGCTTAGTCAACGGGTCTGCAACATTCAGATCCGTATGTATCTTGCAAATTTCTATGTCTCCCACCTGGACTAAATCCCGGATGGAATTGAAGCGTCTTTTGATGTGCTTGGTTCTCTTGTGAAATCTGGATTCCTTTGCTAATGCAATTGCACCAGTATTGTCACAAAAGATTTTCATTGGACCCGATGCACTAGGTATGACACCTAGATCGGATATGAACTCCTTCATCCAGACTCCTTCATTTGCTGCTTCCAAAGCAGCTATGTACTCCGCTTCACATGTAGATCCCGCCACGACACTTTGTTTAGAACTACACCAACTGACAGCTCCACCGTTCAATGTAAACACGTATCCGGTTTGCGATTTAGAATCGTTCGGATCAGTGTCAAAGCTTGCATCGACGTAACCATTTACGATGAGCTCTTTGTCACCTCCATAAATGAGAAACATATCCTTAGTCCTTTTCAGGTATTTCAGGATGTTCTTGACCACTGTCCAGTGATCCACTCCTGGATTACTTTGGTACCTTCCTGCTAGACTTATAGCAAGGCATACATCAGGCCTGGTACACAGCATTGCATACATGATAGAGCCTATGGCTGAAGCATAGGGGACATCTTTCATCTTCTCTCTATCTTCTGCAGTGGTCGGGCATTGAGTCTTACTCAACTTCACACCTTGTAACACAGGCAAGAACCCTTTCTTTGCTTGATCCATTTTGACCTTCTTCAAAACTTTGTCAAGGTATGTGCTTTGTGAAAGTCCAATTAAGCGTCTTGATCTATCTCTATAGATCTTGATGCCCAATATATACGCAGCTTCACCGAGGACTTTCATTGAAAAACTCTTATTCAAGTATCCCTTTATGCTATCCAGAAATTCTATATCATTTCCAATCAGCAATATGTCATCCACATATAATATCAGAAATGCTACAGAGCTCCCACTCACTTTCTTGTAAATACAGGCTTCTCCAAAAGTCTGTACAAAACCAAATGCTTTGATCACACTATCAAAGTGTTTATTCCAACTCCGAGAGGCTTGCACCAGTCCATAAATGGATCGCTGGAGCTTGCACACTTTGTTAGCTCCCTTTGGATCGACAAAACCTTCCGGTTGCATCATATACAATTCTTCTTCCAGAAATCCATTCAGGAATGCAGTTTTGACATCCATTTGCCAAAATTCATAATCATAAAATGCAGCAATTGCTAACATGATTCGGACAGACTTAAGCATCGCTACGGGTGAGAAGGTCTCATCGTAGTCAATCCCTTGAACTTGTCGAAAACCTTTCGCAACAAGTCGAGCTTTATAGACAGTAACATTACCGTCAGCGTCAGTCTTCTTCTTGAAGATCCATTTATTTTCAATGGCTTGCCGATCATCGGGCAAGTCAACCAAAGTCCATACTTTGTTCTCATACATGGATCCCATCTCGGATGTCATGGCCTCAAGCCATTTTGCGGAATCTGGGCTCACCATCGCTTCTTCATAGTTTGTAGGTTCGTCATGGTCTAGTAACATAACCTACAGAACAGGATTACCGTACCACTCTGGTGCGGATCTTACTCTGGTTGACCTACGAGGTTCAGTAATAACTTGATCTAAAGTTTCATGATCATCATCATTAACTTCCTCACTAATTGGTGTAGGCGTCGCAGAAACCGGTTTCTGTGATGAACTACTTTCCAATAAGGGAGCAGGTACAGTTACCTCATCAAGTTCTACTTTCCTTCCACTCACTTCTTTTGAGAGAAACTCCTTCTCCAGAAAAATTCCGAATTTAGCAACAAAAGTTTTTCCTTCGGATCTGTGATAGAAGGTGTACCCAACAGTTTCCTTTGGGTATCCTATGAAAACACATTTCTCCGATTTGGGTTTGAGCTTATCAGGTTGAAGTTTTTTCACATAAGCATCGCAGCCCCAAACTTTAAGAAATGACAACTTTGGTTTCTTGCCAAACCACAGTTCATAAGGCGTCGTCTCAACAGATTTTGATGGTACCCTATTTAACGTGAATGCAGCCGTCTCTAAAGCATAACCCCAAAACGATAGCGGTAAATCCGTAAGAGACATCATAGATCGCACCATATCTAGTAAAGTACGATTACGACGTTCGGACACACCATTACGCTGTGGTGTTCCGGGTGGCGTGAGTTGCAAAACTATTCCGCATTGTTTCAAATGAAGACCAAACTCATGACTCAAATATTCTCCTCCATGATCAGATCGTAGAAATTTTATTTTCTTGTTACGATGATTTTCAACTTCACTCTAAAATTCTTTGAACTTTTCAAATGTTTCAGACTTATGTTTCATTAAGTAGATATACCCATATCTGCTCAAATCATCTGTGAAGGTGAGAAAATAACGATATCCGCCACGAGCCTCAATATTCATCGGACCACATACATCTGTATGTATGATTTCCAACAAATCTGTTGCTCTCTCCATAGTTCCGGAGAACGGTGTTTTAGTCATCTTGCCCATGAGGCACGGTTTGCAAGTACCAAGTGATTCATAATCAAGTGGTTCCAAAAGTCCATCAGTATGGAGTTTCTTCATGCGCTTTACACCGATATGACCTAAACGGCAGTGCCACAAATAAGTTGCACTATCATTATCAACTCTGCATCTTTTGGCTTCAATATTATGAATATGTGTATCACTACTATCGAGATTCAACAAAAAATAGACCACTCTTCAAGGGTGCATGACCATAAAAGATATTACTCATATAAATAGAACAACCATTATTCTCTGATTTAAATGAATAACCGTCTTGCATCAAACAAGATCCAGATATAATGTTCATGCTTAACGCTGGCACCAAATAACAATTATTTAGGTCTAAAACTAATTCCGAAGGTAGATGTAGAGGTAGCGTGCCGACCGCGATCACATCGACTTTGGAACCATTTCCCACGCGCATCGTCACCTCGTCCTTAGCCAATCTTCGCTTAATCCGTAGCCCCTATTTCAAGTTGCAAATATTAGCAACAGAACCAGTATCAAATACCCAGGTGCTACTGCGAGCATTGGTAAGGTACACATCAATAACATGTATATCACATATACCTTTGTTCACCTTGCCATCCTTCTTATCCGCCAAATACTTGGGGCAGTTCCGCTTCCAGTGACCAGTCTGCTTGCAGTAGAAGCACTCAGTCTCAGGCTTAGGTCCAGACTTGGGTTTCTTCTCCTGAACAACAACTTGCTTGCTGTTTTTCTTGAAGTTCCCCTTCTTCTTCCCTTTGCCCTTTTTCTTGAAACTAGTGGTCTTATTGACCATCAACACTTGATGCTCCTTTTTGATTTCTACCTCCGCAGCCTTTAGCATTGCAAAGAGCTCGGGAATCGTCTTATCCATCCCTTGCATGTTATAGTTCATCACGAAGCTCTTGTAGCTTGGTGGCAGTGATTGAAGAATTCTGTCAATGACGCTATCATCCGGAAGATTAACTCCCAGTTGAATCAAGTGATTATTATACCCAGACATTTTGAGTATATGCTCACTGACAGAACTATTCTCTTCCATCTTGCAGCTATAGAACTTATTGGAGACTTCATATCTCTCAACCCGGGCATTTGCTTGAAATATTAACTTCAACTCCTGGAACATCTCATATGCTCCATGACGTTCAAAACGTCGTTGAAGACCCGGTTCTAAGCCGTAAAGCATGGCACACTGAACTATCGAGTAGTCATCAGCTTTGCTCTGCCAGACGTTCGTAACATCTGGTGTTGCTCCTGCAGCAGGCCTGGCACCCAGCGGTGCTTCCAGGACGTAATTCTTCTGTGCAGCAATGAGGATAATCCTCAAGTTACGGACCCAGTCCGTGTAATTGCTACCATCATCTTTCAACTTTGCTTTCTCAAGGAACGCATTAAAAATCCACGGAACAACAGCACGGGCCATCTATCTACAATTAACATAGACAAGCAAGATACTATCAGGTACTAAGTTCATGGTAAATTCAAGTTCAATTAATCATATTACTTAAGAACTCCCACTTAGATAGACATCCCTCTAATCCTCTAAGTGATCACGTGATCCATATCAACTAAACCATGTCCGATCATCACGTGAGATGGAGTAGTTTCAACGGTGAACATCACTATGTTGATCATATCTACTATATGATTCACGCTCGACCTTTCGGTCTCCGTGTTCCGAGGCCATATCTGTTATATGCTAGGCTCGTCAAGTTTAACCTGAGTATTCCGCGTGTGCAACTATTTTGCACCCGTTGTATTTGAACGTAGAGCCTATCACACCCGATAATCACGTGGTGTCTCAGCACGAAGAACTTTCGCAACGGTGCATACTCAGGGAGAACACTTATACTTTGATAATTTAGTGAGGGATCATCTTATAATGCTATCGTCAATCAAAGCAAGATAAGATGCATAAAAGATAAACATCACATGCAATCAATATAAGTGATATGATATGGCCATCATCATCTTGTGCTTGTGATCTCCATCTCCGAAGCACCGTCATGATCACCATCGTCACCGGTGCGACACCTTGATCTCCATCGTAGCATCACTGTCGTCTCGCCAATCTTATGCTTCTACGACTATCGCTACCACTTAGTGATAAAGTAAAGCATTACAGGGCGATTGCATTGCATACAATAAAGCGACAACCATATGGCTCCTGCCAGTTGCCGATAACTCGGTTACAAAACATGATCATCTCATACAATAAATTTAGCATCATGCTTTGACCGTATCACATCACAACATGCCCTGCAAAAACAAGTTAGACGTCCTCTACTTTGTTGTTGCAAGTTTTACGTGGCTGCTACGGGCTTAGCAAGAACCGTTCTTACCTACGCATCAAGACCACAACGATAGTTTGTCAAGTTGGTGCTGTTTTAACCTTCGCAAGGACCGGGCGTAGCCACACTCGGTTCAACTAAAGTTGGAGAAACTGACACCCGCCATCCACCTCTGTGCAAAGCACGTTGGAAGAACCAGTCTCGCGTAAGCGTACGCGTAATGCCGGTCCGGGCCGCTTCATCCAACAATACCGCCGAACCAAAGTATGACGTCCCTCGAACTCCGAACCAAAGTATGACGCCGCTTCAAGTACCGAACGCACGGCACCTCCGAGTTCAGCACACGTTCAGCTCGATGACGTCCCTCGAACTCCGATCCAGCCGAGTGTTGAGGGAGAGTTTCGTCAGCACGACGGCGTGGTGACGATGATGATGTTCTACCGACGCAGGGCTTCGCCTAAGCACCGCTACGATATTATCGAGGTGTAATATGGTGGAGGGGGGCACCGCACACGGCTAAGAGATCAATAGATCAATTGTTGTGTCTATGGGGTGCCCCCTGCCCCCGTATATAAAGGAGCAAGGGGGGAGGCCGCCGGCCTAGGAGGAGGGCGTGCCAAGGGGGGAGTCCTACTCCCACCGGGAGTAGGACTCCTCCTTTCCTTGTTGGAGTAGGAGAAGGGAAGGGAGAAGGAGAAGGAAGGAAGGGGGCGCCCCCCTCCCTAGTCCAATTCGGACTAGTCCATGGGGAGGGGTGCGGCCACCCTTTGGGGCCTTTCTCTCCTTTCCCGTATGGCCCATTAAGGCCCAATACGAATTCCCGTAACTCTCCGGTACTCCGAAAAATACCCGAATCACTCGGAACCTTTCCGATGTCCGGATATAGTCGTCCAATATATCGATCTTTATGTCTCGACCATTTCGAGACTCCTCGTCATGTCCCCGATCTCATCCGGGACTCCGAACTCTTCGGTACATCAAAACTCATAAACTCATAATAAAACTTTCATCGTAACGTTAAGCGTGCAGACCCTACGGGTTCGAGAACTATGTAGACATGACCGAGACACGTCTCCGGTCAATAACCAATAGCGGGACCTGGATGCCTATATTGGCTCCCACATATTCTACGAAGATCTTTATCGGTCAAACCGCATAACAACATACGTTGTTCCCTTTGTCATCGGTATGTTACTTGCCCGAGATTCGATCGTCGGTATCTTAATACCTAGTTCAATCTCGTTACCGGCAATTCTCTTTACTCGTTCCGTAATACATCATGTCACAACAAACTCATTAGTTGCAATGCTTGCAAGGCTTAAGTGATGTGTATTACCGAGAGGGCCCAGAGATACCTCTCCGACAATCGGAGTGACAAATCCTAATCTCGAAATACGCCAACTGTTGAGGATTGAGGATATAAACCTTAGAGTCACCCGCCAGAAGGGGCCGGGTTACTCATAATGGTCATCACCTGAAGCCTGGTGCCAAGCTTGAAGACGGTGGGCCAAAGATGGGCTTAAGACCCGGATATGGCTTAAGACCCGTAGTTACAACCATCATTAAGGTAGAACTTGTAGTGTAAGGCAAGAATAGTTGAGAGTCCGAGCCGGACACTCTTAAGAGCCGGACGGGACTCTGAGAGTTGCTGGGCGTCAACCTCTCTATATAAAGGGACGACCCGGCAGCGGTTTAGGGGCAGAAAAGATCTCGTCGAGAGCCAGGCATAGCAATTAAGCTCCCTGGTTATCGAAACCCTAATCAATACCACCTCAACTGGACGTAGGCTTTTACCTTCACCGTAAGGGGCCGAACCAGTATAAAACCCTCGTGTTCCTTGTCCCGTTTAACCCCTTCAAGCTTCCTAGCGGCGATGGCTCCACGACTAAGTCCTAGCTTGAGGACATCTGCCGTGACAATTCCACGACAGTTGGCGCCCACCGTGGGGCCAGCGCACGGTGGATTTGAGTTCTTGAAGGGCAGCTTCGAAGGGCTCAAGGGATACGCTGTGTGCCGGATGACCAAGTGTCATCGCGGCAAGCTCTACATCGACGATGCAACTGGGGCCCCGACGCCGGCTCAATCGAGTACGGATACCGGGTCCCCTTCGGCGGAATTCATGTTTTCATTGGCAAGATTGGTGAGCCGGGCCCTGAGCCGGATCTCTGCGCCGATCTCATCGAGACGGCTCAGCGCGCACGACCCGCCCGGGCCCTGCCTGCCTTGAAGCATGCTTTTGTGGGATGTGTCCATGGAGGGCACCCTGATAGATCTGGATCTGGTGATGAGACGGCCGCCGGCTCTGACGGCGAGTCGTCCATAGATGAGTCAAACTCGTTGTATCAACTTCAAGATGGTAGGCTCATGGGTTGTTCCGATGGTGACAGTATTCCGGACCTGTTTGAGCCGCCGAGCCGGGTCAGAATCTTCATGGCCGGTGCGCAGCCTGTTCAGAACCCTGCTGCTGGGGCAGGAAACCCGGTGCCCTCGCCGGCTCAGGTGCTGATGGATCTCACGGACAAGATGACGGCCCTGTTGACCGCCGCGGTTGACCCGGCGGATCAAGCTCAGCATGACGCGGAGGTGGCGCAGTTAAAGTTAGATCTAGTGAAAGCCAAGGAGGATCTGGCAGCAGAAGGGATCAGGATGGCTGCGGAGAGGGCGGCTCTCGACGCCCAAACTCAGTTGATTCAGGTGCAGTCCTTCCGGCTCACGATGGATCAGAACGCGTCCAATGAGGTCATGAGAAGGAGGCATCAAAAGGCCCAATCTCGACTCCCTCCGGTCTACGATCCTCGAAATCTCTTCAACACGCCAGGTGCAGGGTCTAGTAACCCGCCAGGGATCATAGTGCCCGGGTCTGGGACCCCTGTTCAGCCACAGGTGATGGGGCCTCCCCAGGTGAACCCTGCCCCGCCTCAGTATGTGCCAATACCACCGGGTCATTATGCTAACCCGCTGGAGAACATGGTCGCCGCAGCAGCACGGCTGGCGGCCCTCCCAATTGACGGCGACTCTCCGACGGCTATTGAAACCCGCCGGGTCAGGGAACTCCTTCAGACAGCGCTGGCACAGCAAGAGGCGTACTCTTACAGCCGGGACAGGATCCACTCGACCCCTCGTCCAGGTCGGAGTCCGAGTTACAGCAGACACATGGTCTCAGCGACCGGCTCAAGTAATGTCCGACGCCATGGCCCGCCCCCTGGCCATGGCCCGGCTCAAAACGGAGCCTTTCACGCAGCAGACCAAGACAGAGCGCGGCAAGAGGCGGAGCAGGTGCCTCAGCTGACGGCTTACCAGACTCCCCCGGCTTATCCGACGACTTCCGTCGACGTAGGTATCTCTACCAGGACTGGAGGTGTCCCTTGTTTAGTACCGGCTCTCCGCAATGAACGCCTACCCAAGGACTTCAAAGGGCCTAGGAAGGTGCCTAATTACACGGCTGACTTACAACCCGGAGCCTGGATCGAGAGTTACGAGATGGCCATGGAATTACTAGAGGTCAGCGAAGCGGCAATGGCCAAGTACTTCACCATGATGTTAGATGGGACTGCCCGCACGTGGTTGAAAGGGCTACCATCGAATTCCATCGGGTCTTGGGCTGAGCTGAAAGCCCGGTTCATCCAAAATTTCAAAGATACCTGTAGGCAGTCTATGTCAATTGTGGATTTGACTAACTGTAAGCAGCAGGAGGGTGAGTCTACGACACATTGGGTTCGCCGGGTTAAGGAGATAATACATTCATCTGATAAGATGGATGCCGGCTCTGCAGTTTTAATGTTGGAACAGAATTGTCGCTTTCTGCCCCTGAAGATGAAACTCGGGCGGCTCAAGCGTGATTGTAATGATATGGGTACGCTGATGGCGTCTCTCGTCAAGTATGCCGACTCTGATAGTACCAAGGACCCCGGTTCAGATGATGAAAGGACAGGGAAGGGAAAGAAGAACGGCAATGGCAAGGGTCCTCAGCATAACCCGGGGAACCAAGGAGGTGGCAAGCGCAAGGCCAACGGCAGCCTAGAGTTCGTGGCCAACACCAGCTCACAGGGTAATAACCAGCGACGCAAGGGGAGGCCCCCTCCCCGAGCCGGCGGGTCAGGCCCGACGCTGGAGCAACTGTTGAATGAGCCTTGTCCAAGGCATGGTTCTAGAGAAAAGCTAGCTACCCATTTATGGAAGGATTGTGCAATCATGAAGGCCTTTAAGAATTCCAACGCCTTTAATGGCAACAATTGCCCGGGCGGCAGCTCAGGTGCCGGCGGTTTTCATGGCCCGGGCGGCGGCTCAAGTTCTAATCATCAGAACGGTCAAGGGGGCTTCAATCAGCAATCTGGCCAGGGTCATCAACAGCAGCAGGGGGGTTATCAGACCAATCCAAAGCAGCTCAGCGGTGGACAGTATCATGTATTTACCACCAGTCTATGTAAGCGAGATCAGAAGCTTCATAAGAGGGCTGTGAATGCTGTTGAGCCGGCGGTTCCACGCTATTTGCGATGGTCTGAGCAACCTATAGTGTGGAGTAGGGAGGATCACCCTCCCCGGGTGGATAATCCGGGTCACTTGGCCTTGGTGGTGCCTCCTCAGGTGGGAGGATATAAGTTCACTAAGGTGCTCATGGATGGAGGCAGCAGCATCAACATCCTCTATTATGAGACTTTCCGTCGTATGGGGTTGATTGATAAAAACCTCAGCCAGTCAAACACTATTTTCCATGGTGTGGTACCTGGTAAGTCGGCTTATCCAGTCGGCAAGATCGAGTTGGAAGTGGCTTTTGGAGACGAGCACAACTACAGGGTGGAAAAATTGACCTTTGAGGTGGTCAAGATCAGAAGTCCATACCATGCCATATTTGGGCGGCCGGCTTACGCCAAGTTCATGGCACGGCCGTGTTACGTGTATTTACAGCTCAAGATGCCGGGTCATAATGGGACCATTACGGTTCACGGCAGCCGGAAGGTGGCCTTGGAGTGTGAGGAAGGCGATGCAGCTTATGCAGAATCTGTTTGCGCAACAGAGGAGTTGAAGTTTTACAAGGACAATGTTGACCCAACAGATATGACCTCTCTGAAAAAGCCGACTACGGAGCATGAGCTGGCAATGAAATTTAAGTCGGCTGATGAGACTAAACTTGTTGATTTCGTTCCAGGTGATTCATCTCAGCAGTTTAGCATCAGTGCCAATTTGGATCCAAAATAGGAAAGCGCGCTCATCGAGTTCATCCGTGAGAATAGGGACATTTTTGCATGGAAACCTTCTGACATGCCAGGTGTACCTAGAGAACTCGCTGAGCACACTCTCAATGTTGATCCAAAATTTAAGCCGGTTAGGCAATTCCTTCGGCGGTTTAATGAAGAGAGGCGGAAAGCCATTGGTGAAGAGGTGGCCCGGCTCTTGGCGGCCGGGTTTATTGTTGAAGTCTTTCACCCGGAGTGGTTAGCTAACCCGGTGCTCGTGCTCAAGAAGAACGGCACCTGGCGGATGTGTGTGGACTATACGGATTTAAACAAGGCATGTCCGGCTGATCCTTTTGCTCTTCCCCGTATTGATCAAATCATTGATGCTACGGCGGGTTGTGAGCGCTTGAGTTTCTTGGATGCTTATTTTGGATACCATCAGATTAAAATGGCAGTTAAGGACCAGGAGAAGACGGCGTTCATCACTCCCTTTGGAGCCTTCTGCTATGTATCTATGCCTTTTGGGCTCAAGAGTGCACAGGCGACTTATCAGCGTTGCGTGCAGAACTGTCTTCATAACCAGATTGGGCGCAATGTCCATGCTTATGTGGATGATATTGTGGTTAAGTCCAGGGAGGAGAAAACCTTGATAGATGATTTGAGAGAAACCTTTGATAATCTCCGGGTCTACAAGATGATGCTTAACCTGGCCAAGTGTGTTTTTGGTGTTCCTGCAGGCAAGCTCTTGGGTTTCTTGGTTTCTAACAGAGGTATTGAAGCTAACCCGGAGAAGATCAAGGCGATCACCTCTCTGGCTAAGCCGGCGTGCATAAACGACGTCCAGCGCTTGGCGGGTCGTATTGCTGCTTTAAGCCGTTTTATAAGCCGTTTGGGTGAGAAGGCCATGCCATTGTACCAGTTGATGAAGAAAACTGATGACTTTATCTGGAATGATGCAGCAAATACTGCTTTTGAGGATTTGAAGAGGCAACTGGCAGAGCCCCCAGTCCTTGCTGCTCCGGTTGATAAGGAGCCTTTATTGCTATATGTGGCTGCTAACACACGAGCCGTCAGTGTGGCTGTGGTGGTGGAGCGCAAGGAAGAGGGTAAGGAACATCCAGTTCAGCGGCCGGTTTATTACGTCAGTGAAGTGCTCATCGAGTCCAAACAGCGGTATCCACATTGGCAGAAGCTTGTTTATGGTGTGTTCATGGCAAGCCGGAAGCTTAAGCATTATTTCCAGGGTCACCCCATCACTGTGGTCAGTTCTGCCCCCCTTGGAGATATCATTCAAAACAGAGAGGCCACAGGGAGAGTGGCTAAGTGGGCTACAGAGCTCGGACCTCATGGCCTGAAATACGTACCACGCACTGCTGTTAAATCTCAGGCCTTGGTGGATTTCATCAATGATTGGACAAAGCTACAAGTGCCTGAACAAAAGCCGGATAACACATATTGGACTATTCACTTCGATGGGTCCAGGCAATTGGAGGGCTCGGGGGCTGGAGTCGTATTGGCTTCCCCTAAGGGTGACAAGTTCCATTATGTGCTACAATTGATGTTTCCTTGCACTAATAATGCAGCTGAGTACGAGGCCTTGCTCCACGGTCTTCGGATGGCTAAGGAGATGAGCTTGAGCCGGGTAAGATGCTTCGGCGACTCAGACTTGGTGGCTCAGCAAGTATCAGGAAAGTGGGACTCCAAGGACCCTCTCATGGTGGCTTATCGCCGTGAAGTTGATGCCATTGCTGGGCACCTTCAGGGTTACCAAGTAGAGCACATCAATCGCAGGAAGAACGAGGCGGCTGATGCTTTAAGCCGGCTGGGCTCTCAGCGAAAACCGGTGCCGCCTAATACCTTCCTGGACGTCTTGCATAAACCTTCTGTTAAGTTGCCTACAGAGGAAGACTTGGCTGTCCCTGACCCGGAGGCACGACTAGTGGAGGCTCTCCACATCATCCCGGACTGGACAGTGCCCTATCTGGCTTACATGACCCGGGGAGAGTTGCCTGAGGATGAAACTTTGGCCAGACAAATAACCCGGTGGTCTAAGTCAATGGTTGTTATCAATGGTGAGCTGCATCGCCGCAGTGTTACAGGAGCGTTCCAGCGTTGTGTCTCCCCTGAGGAAGGTCAAGAGATCTTGCGTGAGATTCACGAAGGGGATTGTGGTCATCATGCCGGCTCAAAGTCCCTTGTGGCCAAGGCTTTTCGTCATGGTTTTTATTGGCTGACGGCTCATGCTGATGCGGAGGACTTGGTCAGTAAATGTGATGGTTGCCAAAGGTTCTCGCGACGGGCTCATGTGCCGGCTCAGGAGCTGAGGATGATCCCAATTACTTGGCCCTTTGCGGTCTGGGGGCTTGATATGGTTGGGCCTTTTAAAAGGTCCAAGGATAAGAAGACCCACCTCTTGGTGGCGGTTGATAAATTTACCAAGTGGGTTGAAGCAGAGCCAGTTAGCAAGTGTGATGCAGCCACGGCAGTTCAGTTTATGAAAAAGGTGATCTTTCGCTTTGGCTTTCCACACAACATTATAACTGACAATGGTACCAATCTATCCAAAGGCGCCATGGAGGAGTTTTGTCAACGAGAGCATATTCGACTTGATGTTTCATCCGTGGCTCATCCTCAATCCAATGGTCAAGCTGAGAGAGCTAATCAGGAGATCCTGAAGGGCATCAAGCCCCGGCTTTTGGTCCCTTTGCAACGGACGCCGGGTTGTTGGGTGGAAGAGTTACCCTCCGTGTTATGGAGCATCAACACCACTCCTAACAGGTCTACAGGTTTCACGCCTTTCTTCATGGTTTATGGAGCGGAAGCAGTCCTCCCCAGTGACATCCGTCATGACTCGCCTCAAGTGGCGGCTTATGTGGAGGTGGATAATGAACAGGCACGCCAAGATGCTCTTGACTTGTTGGATGAATAGCGTGATGTGGCAGCAGCTCGTTCAGCGATTTACCAACAAGACCTGCGCCGTTATCACAGTCGCCGGGTTAAATCCCGGGTCTTCCAGGAAGGCGATCTGGTGCTCCGGCTCATCCAAGATCAAACAGATGCGCACAAGCTGTCCCCGCCTTGGGAAGGGCCCTTTGTGGTCAGCAAGAACTTGCACAACGGGTCATACTACCTTATCGACATTCGGGAGCACAAGGATTCACGCAAGTCGGAGGAAGAGACCCGTCGGCCGTGGAACATAGCTCAGCTTCGGCCTTATTACACTTGAGCCATCGGCTCTCATAATGTACATATTTCTCTAAGCCATGTATATATTATGATAAGCAATAAAGCAGGACCTCTATCCTTTTTTCTCCTCCAAAGGTGAATGTGTTGTTTTCATTACAAGATGACATGATAACTTGAAGGAGGATCCGGCTTATGATCGCATTCGAATCTAGCCATACACAATATAGTCACTTGGGGGCTTCCTGTTCAAACATAGGTCATATTCGAACCAAAGAGAACATAGCTGTCGATACCCATTTGATTGGCAAAGCGCCGAGCTCATTGGGGAGTTTTCTTTGATCATATTTGAATCATAGTTTAACCCCTTTGGGAACCGACGTGGATCGTATTCGAATCAGCGTCGTTAAACAACTCCTGAAGTCATTTGGGGGCTTCCTGTTCAAACATGGGTCGTATTCGAACCAAAGAGAACATAGCTGTCGGTACCCTCTTGATTGGCATCGCCACACCCACTGGGGGCTATATGATCGCATTCGAATCTTAGCATAACCCTTTGGGACGGGTCTCTGGTCGTATTCGAACCGGAAGCCCCTAAGCTTTTCTGAGTTACAAAAGGTTCTTTTGATTATTTCAATAGTGTACACGGCGGGTATCACTTTGCCGGCTTAACTTTGATTCACAGTACTAGTCGAACACAATCGGCGTTATTCAGACTGGTGAACCGGAATTGAGGTACCAACCTTGCTATTCCGGGTCATATAAACCGGAAGTGTACTTGAAGGCCGGAAAGTGTGTTATTACGGTTATATCAAGGATATGATTGAGGATCAATCTTTCATGACTTAGCTCTTTATTCCGGGTTATATGTATGAGACTATGATTCTTAGTGCGGTAAGCCGCCTAGAGACTTGTGATTTGTTTTTCTATGCAGGATAGTTAAAGGCAACTATTTGAGCTTAAGGAAAATGAATGATCAAAGTATGACCCGGAGAAGCATAAGGAAGCAACTTCAATGAAATTCCGCATTCAACACGTGCACGATGGCACGGCAAAATTAAAGTGTTGGTCCTATTCTATTACAAGACTCATCGAGTCCAAAAGGGTGAAGCATTGTTTAAATAAGCTGCCTATAGAGTTAAGATGCCTGCTGGGTTGAAGCTTCCGGCTCATCCCTCTCCGCTCCTCCGGCTGTTCCCAAGACCTGGAAAGTTGACGATTTCCAGTCAATGCCGCTCAGAGCTTCAAATTGAGCTTCCTCGTCAATTAACCCGGCCGGGTCAATTTCCGGGGCAAAGGTGTGCTTACGAGTTGGCGGGACTAGGCTGAGGGCTTCATAACGCGGAGTGGGAATCCTCTGATTTTCTGCATCGTAACCCGGCTGGTACTTGGTCAGATCCGTGTCATTTCCAATGAGGGTGGCCACTGGGCGCACGATCTTCACGCAGGCTGCAAAGTCCCTTTGGTCGAAGGGTGTGCCGTCTTCCTTCAAGCTGGGATAGCCGAGGGCAATGTCTGCCGGGTCTAATTCTGGAAGGAATGCCTTGGCCCGGCTCAGAGCAGCTATGGCTCCGGCTCTTGCAGAGGCCCGTCGCAGCTCTTGGACAAGCTGGGGAAGAACGGCAAGCCGGCGAAGAACTTCCGCCAGGTGAGTCGGCACCTCATTTGATAGGGCCACCACGGCCAAGGCGCGCTGTGACCCGGTGTAGAGTTGCTCCACCAGAGTGTACACGGCCTTCAACTTGGTCAGCACACTTTGGTTGAGGTTGGCGCTTCTGGGACCTGTATGACGGAGTAAGATAAGTCGCCGGCAATGATGGGTTATGAGACATAAAAATTACAAACTTGATGAAAGCCGGTGGGATACTTACCGAAGATGGCGGCGACCATCTGTGACACGTGGCGCTTTAAGCCGGAGAGTTCGGCGGTTTTCTCCGTCAGAGCCTTCTCCGCCTGTTCGGCCCGGCTCACTAGAGTAGCCTTCTCTTCGGCCCAAGTTCTCCGCTCAGCTTCAAAGTCCTTTTTCAGCTTCTCTTGAGCAGCAATACTGGACACAAATTTGGCGTTGGCCTTCCGGGTCTCAGTCTCTTGCGTCCTCAGGCGGGTCTTCAAATCGGAGATGTCAGCCTCAAGCTTCTTGTAAGCGGCCTGCACAATTTCCGGGTTATAGTATGAATAATTATTATGCGACTTTTAAGTCCCAAGCACTTTCCAAGCAAAGACACTTGGCACTTGGGGGCTAATGCATGTCGAAAGTTTCTACAAATTACCGGTTCAAGCGAGTAAGCCGGAACTTAAGTCTACAACATATTCTATCATAAGTAGTAGACTTGGGGGCTAGAGTATGGTAAGGATAATAAGATAACTATGCAGTAAGCAAGAAGAAAGAAGAGTGGTACCTCAGACTTCTGCTGAATCTGGTTCACCATGCTGATCTCTACATCCCGGCTCTTGTGCACCTGACTGACATAGCCGGAGACGATCTCTCCGATGCTCAGATTGGCGTAGTCGGTGAGGTCCAGATTAGCCCGGCGGCGCTCTAACTCCTCCTCCTTGGTGGAGCACTTGGCCAGCGCAGTAGGTCTCCCCGGCTCAACAAACTCCGTCCGGGTGATTACCACGTCCGGGTCATTGGCCGGCTGAGCCGGGCTGGAGGTCTCCGGGTTAGCAGAAGTTTCTGCGGTTGGCTTGTCGGTTGGAGCGGTGGCTTCAGGAGCAGAGGCAGCTGGCGGTTCTTGAGCTGCAACCTCCGGTTCAGGCAAGTCCGGCTCTTCGACCGGCTTGTTCTTTTTCGCCCTCTTGGTGAGCTTTGCCTGGGCACTGAAAGGACAAAAAAGGTTAGTACAAAAGTATGAGCAAAGATAAGCACAACAAGAGATGATCATCATTACCCGGGTACGGTCTTGAAGGCCGGCAGGTTTGATTGCATCGAGTCACCAGAGGAGGGTGAGGTTTCCTGATAGTTTGAATCAGAAGAATTGAGCGGTTGACGTATAACACCCGCCAAAGGATGAAAAGGGTACAAGTTGGAGATAACCTCGGTTCGGCGTTTCCTCGACGCGTCAGGTAAGCCGGAGGAGAGGTCAGTGTCCTTGTTGGTCCGGGTGTGCCGCCGGCTCTCATGAATCTGTCGCTTCAAAAGAAATTGAGGATCTTGATAAGCTAAAGGATGTGAAAATCTTACTTTCCGGGTTACCCTTTGGACTTTCAGCCTTGGCAAGGGCTCCGAGTCGGAGGAAAGTGTCATTACCTCTTCAACCACCGGGTTACTGGCTCCGGTGTCATCCTGTTGATGAGCAGTCTTGATAAGGTGAACAGAAATAAAATAACAAATACAACAAGAGCTTACAGGTTTAGGGGTTACCTCTGACTCGGAGCTGTCGCTTAGTTGCAGCAGCTCTGAAGCAGTAGGCCTACTTCCCTTCTTGCGGGGAGCGGCTCTCTTGGCGGCTTTCTTGGCTTTCCTGGCCTTCTTGGCCGCCTCATGGTCATATTTGACCTTCCAGAATTTGTCATCAGCCTGAACAATATAATGACGATTTCTTAAGGTTCAGAGGAAAGTTATTTGCAGAAGAAAATAAGATGTTCAGGTCAGCGGCTTACCGCTGGGGCCGGGTTGGTCTTGCAGAAGGGGCTTAAGCCGGTCCTCCCGCAGTCTGCCAAACTCTCGTTCAAGAGAGCCTTGGTCATGTCCTCGGCAACGTCTTCAGGAAGATCGTTGCGGCTCTGTCGCAGGGGGTCATCTTTCCAGCCTGTGTATTCACACATTAAGCCGGGGCGGCGGCTCAAAGGGATCACCCGCCACGAGATCCAGACCCGGACGAGATCAATTCCGTTGAGACCATTGCCCAGGACAGCCTTGATCTTGTTGATGGTGGGGATCAGAGGTTGGCGCTCCGCTTGAGATAGCTTGTCGGACAAAGGGTGAGTTGGTTCCAGACGCGAGGGGCGAAAGCCGGGCAGCGGGCTCTCGTCAGCCGGCGACGTGTCTTGGCAATAGAACCACGTCTGGTTCCAGTCCTTTGGGTGGCTTGGCGGCTCGGCGTAAGGGAAAAGGCAGTCTCTCCGTCGTTGAATGAAGATTCCACCGAGTTCCAAGCTTGGCCCGTTGGCGCACTCGTTCTGGCGGTTCAGGTAGAAGAGCTCTCTGAAGAGCAGCAGGCTGGGCTCTTCTCCCAGGTAGACTTCGCAGAACACTTGGAAGTTGCATATATTGGACACAGAATTGGGTCCTATGTCTTGTGGCTGCAGGTCAAAGAAGTTCAGCACGTCTCTAAAGAACTTTGAGCCGGGTGGTGCGAAGCCCCGGCTCATATGATCCGCAAAAATGACCACCTCCCCGTCCCTTGGTTGTGGTCTCTCCTCTGATGGGTCGGGGGCACGGTAGGACATGACGTCCTTCTTGGGCAGATAACCCAACTTCACAAAGTCCGCTAAGGTCTCGTCGGTGACGTTGGACCTCATCCAATTGCAAGTGATGGGTGCTTTGGGAGCTTTGGGAGGCATGGTGAAAGTCAGAAGCCTATGATAAAAGGGAAATATGTCCGGTTTAATTATAAGCCGGAGGAAATTTACAGTTCAATATTTCAAGTGGCGGCTTATGGAGGGGCCTAATGACATATATCCAAGTGCATCGGGTTATCTAAGCCGTTGGAGGTATTGAGAGTAATTCAATTGTCTACAGCCTTATTGTAAATGAGCCGGAAAATTCTACGGCGCGTGGCCTCTTTAAGCCGGAAACGTAAATCGCCATGATTCGGCAGGTGCAGTTTTTTACTAAGTGTGGTGAAAAACAGGTTTCACACATCGCAGTAAATAATTTGGATCAAAACGGTCGGCTGAAAAGGAAAATTTCTAGACCTAAAACAGATGCAGGAGAAAGTTTGCAGGTTCAAACGGGACCTCTATGCAGTAGAAAGGGATCTATGAACATTGGAATGGGTGTGAAACAGCTACCGCGGCCGTCCTATGCAGATAGAGATCGGGAAAGGCAGTAAAAATTAAAAACTACCAAGGACTCGTGGGCGACGACGAAGAACACGGAAGAACAGCATGAGCTTGACGTAGATCTATTCCGCGAGGAGTACGGAACTTACAGATGAGGTGTGCTGCGAGGGTTCACCGCGGTTCTCTGGACGGTTCAGGGTGATGCAGCGGCCAAGGTCGACGAGGACGAGGAGCTCTGTAGCGGCGACGGCGGCGGCGGAGCTCGAACAGCACAGGAGTAGCGAGAGGAAGGAGATGACAGAAGGGGGAGAATGGAAAGGACCCGAGGGTCGGGTTATTTATAAGGCCGAACTCATAAGTGGGCGCGAGAAACGAGGAGGTCACGGCGCGATTATCTCGCCCAAGAGGCGCCTCGATTTTCGGGATGGCAGTAAAGATAAGATCCGTTGCAGATATGGTGGAATAAAAAATGGACTTAACGGAAGATGACATCACGGCGGATTACCCGGAATCCAGAGGATGACGTCACGCCGGGTTATGGCCTTCACGCAATTGTAAGCCGGAGTTTTTTCTGTCGAAAGAATTGAAGATTGACATGAGCCGGCTCAAATCAATCTGGGGCCTAATGTTGAGGATATAAACCTTAGAGTCACCCACCAGAAGGGGCCGGGTTACTCATAATGGTCATCACCTGAAGCCCGGCGCCAAGCTTGAAGACGGTGGGCCAAAGATGGGCTTAAGACCCGGATATGGCTTAAGGCCCGTAGTTACAACCATCATTAAGGTAGAACTTGTAGTGTAAGGCAAGAATAGTTGAGAGTCCGAGCCGGACACTCTTAAGAGCCGGACGGGACTCTGAGAGTTGCTGGGCGTCAACCTCTCTATATAAAGGGATGACCCGGCAGCGGTTTAGGGGCAGAAAAGATCTCATCGAGAGCCAGGCATAGCAGTTAAGCTCCCTGGTTATCGAAACCCTAATCAATACCACCTCAACTGGACGTAGGCTTTTACCTTCACCGTAAGGGGCCGAACCAGTATAAAACCCTCGTGTTCCTTGTCCCGTTTAACCCCTTCAAGCTTCCTAGCGGCGATGGCTCCACGACTAAGTCCTAGCTTGAGGACATCTGCCGTGACAATTCCACGACACCAACCCAACAAGTACCTTTGGAGACACCTGTAGAGCACCTTTATAATCACCCAGTTACGTTGTGATGTTTGGTAGCACACAAAGTGTTCCTCCGGTAAACGGGAGTTGCATAATCTCATAGTCATAGGAACATGTATAAGTCATGAAGAAAGCAATAGCAACATACTAAACGATCGAGTGCTAAGCTAACGGAATGGGTCAAGTCAATCACATCATTCTCCTAATGATGTGATCCCGTTAATCAAATGACAACTCATGTCTATGGCTAGGAAACATAACCATCTTTGATCAACGAGCTAGTCAAGTAGAGGCATACTAGTGACACTCTGTTTGTCTATGTATTCACACATGTATCATGTTTCCGGTAATACAATTCTAGCATGAATAATAAACATTTATCATGATATAAGAAAATAAATAATAACTTTATTATTGCCTCTAGGGCATATTTCCTTCATTGTGACCATTCCATTGTGGACCCATTCAAGAGACTCGACGCACTCTTTCGTAACACAGCGGTGGCGCTTCAAGCATGGGGTCAGAGGAAAGTTGGGAACATAAAACTCCAAATTGCCATTGCCACGCTGGTAATTCTCCGCCTGGATCAAGCAATGGAAATCAGAGGGCTCACTGAGATAGAGACGTGGCTGAGAAGAACTCTCAAGCTTGCACTCTTGGGGCTTGCGTCGCTAGAACGCACGATCGAGCGGCAAAGATCGAGACACAGATGGCTTCGTGAGTGAGATGCCAACACCAAGTTTTTTCAGTTGGTTGCGAACGGAAGGAGAGCCAAGAACTTCATACCGCAGGTTAGACGAGGTGAAGAGATCGCCACTGAGCAGATTCGCAAAGAAGAGATTTTCACGGAGACTTTCCAAAACTTGCTTGGCACGGCTCAGGCTAGAGAGCACACGCTCAATCTACAAATGCTAGGCTTGACTCTGCAAGATTTGAGCAGTTTGGACGCGCTGTTCACTGTTGAGGAGGTCTGGTCAGCCATCAAGGAAATGGCCCCGGACCGGGCTCCCGGGTCGGACGGATTCACGGCAGAGTTCTACCAAAGAGCATGGACAATTATCAAGGACGACATCATGGCCGCGCTCCTCAAGCTTTGCGTTGGAGATGATCGAGGGTTTGCAAGGTTAAATCGTGCTTTGATCGTCTTGATACCTAAGAAGTCGGACGCCATGGAGGTGGGCGATTATAGACCGATCAGTTTACCGCACGGCTTCTCCAAACTGTTCGCCAAGCTCTTGGCCAATCGTATCAGACCGCGCATGAAGGACTTAGTGGCCGCCAACCAGTCTGCGTTCATCCGCGGAAGAAACCATCATGACAACTACCTCTTAGTGAAGCAAGTGGCAAGGAAGATCCATGCCAGAAAGAATAGAGGTGTCTTCCTAAAACTAGATATATCCCGTGCTTTTGACTCCTTGTCCTGGCCTTTCTTGTTCGAAGTACTCTGCGCCAAAGGTTTTGGAGGGAGATGCCTCAGGTGGATAGCTGTCCTGCTGCAAACATCGAGCACCAGAGTGTTGGTTAATGGAGTCCCGAGAAGGAGGATTTGGCATGCTAAAGGACTGCGACAAGGGGACCCGGTCTCCCCGCTGCTTTTCGTCATTGCCATGGAGGCCCTCACGGCCTGGGTCTCCAAGGCCATGACAGACGGAGTTTTGAGTTCATACACCGGAATCTCGGCGACCCAACGACTATCTATCTACGCGGATGACGTGGCTTTATTCGTAAAACCTACAAATCAGGACCTTCTGTTCGTCAGAATCGCGCTGCAGCTATTTGGAGAAGCTTCGGGACTGAGGGTCAATTACAGAAAATCATCGACGATCCTGATCTCCGAGGACCAGGACGACAAAGCGAGAGTTGAGAAGCTGCAATGCCCCATCGGAGAATTCCCGTGCAAATACCTCGGGTTGCAGCTGGCCATAAAGCATCTCACTAAGGCTCATTGGCAGCCTCTTTTGGACCAAGTTCGGCATTGCCTCCCGGCTTGGCAGAAAGGACTATTGCAGAGATCCAGTCGGCTTGTACTCGTGAAATCGGTGCTCGCAGCGAGACCTGTACATCAATTGCTCGTGATGAAGGCCCCTGGCTGGGTACTCGAGGACATCGATGGATGGATGTGTGCGTTTTTCTGGGCTGGGAAAGATCAAGTGAATGGAGAGGTCAATGCTTAGTGGCATGGAGCGCTATCTGCAAGCCGACTTGTTTCGGAGGCCTGGGAGTGAAAAATTTGAGTCTGCAAGCACTAGTACTTAGGGTGCGATGGGAGTGGCTGCGGCGCACAGATCCGCAAAGGCCATGGCACGGGCTCGGGCTTATGGTGGATGATGACGCCAGGCAAGTATTCGACAGCCTGGTGCAGATCACATTGGGCAAAGGAGACAAGGTTCTTTTTTGGAGGGATAGGTGGATCCATGGATTTTCCGTCAGGGACATAGCGCCCATGCTAGTGGCTGGAGTGGAAAAAAGGGTCAGAAACTCCCGCACGGTGGCCCAGGCCTTGATCGGCGAAAGGTGGGCAGTCGACGTTCAACCGCAGATATCTTTCGAAGCACTGCTACAAACAGTTCACTTGAGGCATGCTATCGCAATGGTGCCTAGAGATGCGCAAATGGAGGACACATTCTCTTGGCCGCATGATCCATCGGGTATATACACGGCGAGATCCACTTACATGAGGCTCAACCAAGGAGCGATCGGATCGCCTACAGCTGCGGCGATATGGCGTAGTTGGGCGCCGTTCAAGTGCAAGATCTTTGTCTGGCTCGCGGTGCAGCACCGATTATGGACATCCGACAGACGGGCACGACATGGACTGCAGGACAACCCCTCGCCTTGTTACACTTGTTTGCAGGACGAGGACACGGTTGAGCATATCGTGGTGCAATGTGTTTACACGTGTTTTGACTCCCTGCAAATCAACATCCCTCCCCACCCCCCACCCCCAACAGCACGGATACATTTGCCGAATGGTGGCTAAGGGCACGATCTAGCTTTCAAGGGAAACACAAGCGAGGCTTTGATTCAGTCGTCATTGCCGCGGCTTGGTTGTTATGGAAGCAGAGGAACGCTAAGGTGTTCAACCGACCGGAACAAGTCAAGGACTGCAATGAGTTAGCTAGAGCCATCCTTGACGAAATTCACAACCGGCACAGTGCAGGTGTAGGTGTGGGTGGATTAGATCGTTTTGTGAGAGATCACGATTGATCTTCTTGTAGGTGTGTGTGGGTGCTCGGGTGATCGATGTTCGCATTGATCGCACGGATCTTGTAAATTGTTTTCTCCCTTCTATAAAGATATGGTACGCTACTCTCGGAAAAAAAAACAATACTATGCTGGTGACAGTGACCTGTATTATTGACCCGAGTGATTAGCTCCTTATAAACCCTTTCAAGCCTACTCCACTCCAGACTCAGAACACTAGCTACTGCCCTGCCATTCTGCTCCGCGCTTATCTTCCTCAGCTTCCTACGTCTGCCGAAGCATCAAACACTAGCACGTCGAAGCCGAGAAGTTCCAAGCATGTGGAAGTTTCTTGCAGCAACGGCGCTGCCGATCCTGATCTCGCTGCTCGCCGTGCGCGCGCGCGGCGCCGACGACTACACGGCGTTCGTGTACGCCGGGTGCTCGCAGGCGCGCTACGACGCCGGCACCCAGTACGCCGCGGACGTGGACGCCGTGCTCTCGACCCTCACCGACACCGCGGCCTCCACCCCCTACGCCAACTACACCCCGCCGTCCGGCGCCGCCACGGGCCTGGTCGGGCTCTACCAGTGCCGCTCTGACCTCCCCGCCGCCGTCTGCGGCGTCTGCGTGAAGGCGTCCGCCTCCAAACTCTCCTCCCTCTGCAACTCGGCCGCCGGCGGCGCGGTGCAGCTGCGCGCGTGCTTCGTCCGCTACGGCAACGACTCGTTCCTCGGGAAGCCGGACAACACGGTGCTGTTCAAGAAGTGCGGCGGCGAGAGCGGGGACGCCGGCGTCGCGGCGCTGCGCGACGCGGCGCTCGGCGCGCTCCAGGCCGCGTCGTCCCCCGCCGCCGACGGCTCGTACCGCGCCGGCGCGGCCGGGTACGTGCAGGCCATGTCGCAGTGCGTGGGGGACCTCGGCGCCAAGGCCTGCACCGACTGCGTCTCCGTCGCCGCCTCGCAGCTCAAGGCCGGCTGCGGCGACGCCTCAGCCGGGGAGGTCTACCTCGGCAAGTGCTACGCGCGCTTCTGGTCCAATGCCGGCACCGGCACCGGCGGCGGCGGGGCCACCCCCGGAGGAGGCAACGTCATCGGCGGCGGCAACGCCGGCCCCATCGGTGACGGCGGCAACGGCATCGCTGGCGGAGGCAATGGCATCGCTGGCGGCGGCACCGTCGGCGTCCCGGGCGCGGGCAGCGGATACGGATACGGGTTCGTGCCGCGTCCGTACGGCGACGTCCAAGGTAACCACACCACACCATGCCACCATTGGCGACTTCTTGCCCTCCTCAGATCCTTCCTTCCACTTGCGCGACGTAGAATTTTCAGCTGCTGATTGATGATCACACGGCGTGTACGTACCACCTTAATTTCCGGGCTTAATTACCGTTATCTAGTTGTGCGCGCCTCGCATCGATGATCGGCTCGGACGCTGAAGAAAATGGACATCGATTTCGGGAGCCCTGCCGCTGCCAATCCGGTTACTTGTTACGGAAATCCGAATATATTTGTTGGATCTTGCAATGGTCCATGCAGAGCTAGCTTGCACTACGCGTAGGATACAATTATGCCTTCTTTTGAGACGGGCGTACGATTATCTTTGTTAAGAATTCGCTAGGATCACCCATTAGGCCACTATCGAAAACAGATCCGCATATTCAAATGCTTTGCAGGGTACACACCACCTTGTGTCCATGTCTGCACCATGATGGCCGCACGTATAAATTTAGGGGAAGCTTTCTAGATTTGCACGTACGTACTACAGTTGCTATTTACAAAATGCTAGTTGCCTTTTCTTCAGGTTTAATTTTACCTGTTAATCGGCACTACAATGCAAGGCAAATACTCCATAGAAGGAGTATTTGGTTAGAGTTTTGTTTCAGAACCACATAGAAGGAGTATTTGGTTAGAGTTTTGTTTCAGAACCACACTTCGACAAAGCTAAAGAAAATCTTATCAGGCCATACTTGGCTACAACTGAAGTGTGTCAATGTTGTGGTAGCCGACCAAGTAGGTTCTTAGACTGACAATATAAACAGTGGGCGACATGGTGAGGGTACCCTCCGTCAAAATCTACTCCGGAAATTAGGAATGACTACTGCCTAGGGTATCATCAATGATTAGGGGCGGCAGGTAGAACGTTCCTTCAGTTTTATTTTTCCTCACACTATGCAAGTAGATCTTACTTACCCTACTGTTACAGTGTGTAAACTAGTTAACATTGGCAAGTTGACAGTTCGACCCTGCTTGTGGCATGCATTCCCTAATGCATGCACGTTGGCATAGTAGATGGCCCTCCTAGTTACTGATTAGCAGCAAATGATGGTGTGTGCGAACTGCAGCAAAGGTAGTACCAAAGAGACCATGGAAAGGGCTTTTTGGCCAACACTATTTAAATCTCAACTTTCAGAAAGACTTTCATGTGGATTCACTTTCCTGTTCTTCTTCTTCATTGAGCCAAGCATATCACAAAGTGGATTCAAAATGATCCTGCCCTGCTTTGCATCGTCCGTATATCTCTCTGGCACCCACCGTTGCTAGGGTACTCCGTAGCTTTTTCTGCTTTGCGCTGTAGCTTTTGAGTTTTGAGACTTTCACTTGGCCACTTTGCACAAAGCTACATTTGTACAATACTAGTAGTTGTAAAGGATTATCAAACAGAGCACATGCATGGAGTGAGTGGGATGAATCTTATCTTGACATCCACGTGTTGTATCTGTTATGTTCGTCAGATGGTTCCGGGAAGACGCTCGCCATCATCATCGGCATCGTGGCGGCGGCCGCCATCATCATCATCTTCCTCTCCTTCGTCCGAAGAGCCCGCGCCGCCAATGGTAAGACCCGAACTCGAGCCGAGAATCATCGTCGAATCATCTCAGAATGTTCATGGCATATTCATGATGAATCCACTTGTTTTTGTCTGAACCATGAATATGCAGGCAAAAGCTAAGCTTAAGGGTTGCAGCAGGGATGGTCGCCACTCGCCACCATTAGCTCAGATTGGATCGGTCGGTGGCTTTTGGCTTCGGCGTTGCTTTAGTATCTCTCTTTTTATCTTTTATAGGGTCTCTCTTTTACCGTGTCATCATAGGGCCAGAAAAACAAAGGGAGACCATGCCGCCACTGTGCTGAAGTAGGGAACTGAAGATTCCAGCTGCATGCTACTAGCCACTAAGGAAAATATTACGCAAAAATAAGAGGATATATATTTGTTGAAGTGACCACTATATATGTGATTCATGTCCATGTTATTGTTGTACTGCTGTTCATGTCGTTTCGTTGGTTCGTGTGATGGGCTCATGTAAAGTGCTGTTAATTTATCGGAGGTAATCAATTAGTACAATCTTGTGGGCTGTTGTTGGAGTAAATATATAAACTTTCTCAAAATATATGTTGCTGACTAATGCGGTTGGGGAAAGGAATAATTTCAATCATCTTTTGCGAGAGCCACAAGGGTTATCATCATGAGGCATTCTTAAAAATGGATCAAAATGCATCTTTATGTAATCTTTGCTGTTAAGATCATTGCTGGTGAGTCAGCATAGGACCGCCAATCAAGTCAAAAGGTACATTCACCAATTGTGAATTCAAAAGCATGAAGTACGTTAGTTATGCAAACAAGGTAATGCAACTCATCATGTGCTAATCTGCAACGCGACAGTGGCCTTTCTGTCAATAATCCCGAGGGCCCGAGGCATACCAAGTATGAACATTATCTTGTAACAGAAATAAAAAGACGCTTAAAGCTCGACAGTAGAAAATGAAGCAACAAATAGTTAAAAGTATCACACATCTATCCAGTGCAACATTAAACATCACAAAAAAAACTATAGAAGGCTAGGAGGTTCAGCTTAAGCAGTAACACAACCACCATAAACATCTCTTACAAAGTATTAGAAACCGGGGCACCAAAATATAAGGCAAAGGTTGAATTCCGAGTGCTAATGTCACCATGAACATCTCCAAACTCATACCCGAGATGCAGAAGAGGAAATTTCCCAATAAGCTTGAGCATATATAGTTAGACCAGCAAGTTGTAGGTACACGTGACGATCAAGGGCCATCTGAATAGAGCATGCTCGGGTACACCCAAAGGGGTTGCATCAGGTGGCACCAGATCCTGAAGTGCTGATGGGTGGGATCAACAGATGGATCTGGCTCATTTCCTAACCCATATTCACTCCAAGGTTTAGGGGAACGAGCAACATATAGACATTTGCTCCTTCCTCCCCAATGTTCTGGGTTCATGCAAGAAAATGATGTACTCCTGATATCACTCCCCGTGAAGATGGCCCAGTTGTCCAGCTTTTCCATATCCACCCATTTTGCAGGCTTGGTTGACATGTCAAGGTAATGGACCGTGCGGATAAATGACACACTGGCATTGTACTGAATACTCGTGCAAGAATGGACCAACATCAGAAGCATGTCACCGCAGACCACTAGCCATGATATTCTAGACGGGTCTTGGCAACTCTTGGTCAAGTCAGGGGGGCAGTTAGTGGTTATCTCCTGCAGTCTAAGCTTGGGGGCCATCTCCAAAGTGTATATCTGTTGACGAAGATCCATGGCAATGAATTGGCCGTTGAATTCCACAATCTGAATTATTTGTACATCAGAACACTGGAGTTCAGACCAAGTATCACTTCCAACCGACCAACTAAATAAGGAGGGGCCAGTGCTAACAAGCATATGCGAGTTTGGTGATGCAAGAGGAGCTGTTAGAATGGCACTGCAGTAAGACTCTGTAACTAGTTGTTGGAGCTCCATTATTTTTTGTTTGAATGGAATATCAGACCAGTTGAGCTTCCTATACTCATCACGTAATGGGAGACGTGGAGGTGAAACCTTGGTACCTCTAAAAGGATCAACAACAACGCAATGTCCATGGTTGTAGAAGATGAGTTGACCATATGAAGGGCCAGCACAACGCATCGTCTGCAAAATTTCTTCATCAATATGGCAGTGAAGGCCAATGGCACTTTGCTTGGCTGGATCGATAACTTTATATGCCTGTAAGTTGCGATGACCATTGTTACATGGAGGACGAGGAACATGGACACGAATATTGGGCTGGATGAGCAGAGGCGGGAATAAAGTGCATAAGGTGGATTTGGATGAGTATGAAGTTAATGCAACCCGCCAAGAACGGCAGGTTGCAACAAAGGCAAGAAGGTCATGGATTGAGCCTAAGCGAGAGAAAATTGATTGTAACAGATCCTTTGGGAGGTCTGTCCAATCTTGGAGTCCGGACATAGGGGTGGATGTGGAGACACATAGTTTGCTATGCCTTTGCATGATGACGACCTCTCTGCAAACCATAATAAATTCAAGTCAAAGAAATTGAAAGAATGAGTCACTTAAGATATGTGCAATAAAATAAAACTTGAATGCTATAACAATGTATACGCATATGTTGGTGACTGTAACTATATATCAAGAAACTTGTTATATATTCTCATGCTTGACACTTCTTTCCATTTGCAGATCATTGTGTCTGAAATATTACCAAATAAGAATATATTATGTGATGTTATCCTAGCCACACTATGTTTGTTTGTCGAAGGCTTGTGCTCCACCAAACCTATTGGATAAGTCTACTCTAGAGTTCCCTACTCTAGAGTTCCAATTCTTAAATTTTGGAGTAATAAATGGCAAAAAAGACAGCAACATATCTACTAGGAAACTAGACTTGTGGTATGAATGCAATGTTATCTTTGACAACGAGTATATATATATAGAAGAAATTGTGAAAAACAAAATAATATCTTTATTTTAAGAATCAAATACCAGATCTTGAAATCGACGAAGGAGGAGAGGAGTGCAGTGCGATGGAGGAGCGAGAGGCACACAGTGGGGGGAGGGAGAGTGGCGGTTTTGTGGCTGTAGGGGAGGCCTGGAAGTTGACACCGATGACTGAGGGGCGTGCAGTGTGGCGGCTCATCGGTGAGTGATGGTTCGAGAAAGGGAGTTGGGGAGAGGCATATGTGGTAGCCCGGTTGAGAAGGAGAGGGTTGGCGGCAGGCGAGGGAAGAAAGAGGAATGAGGGGGTTAGGGTTAGGTATACCTTTATATACTTCCTAGGTTGGTGAGCTTAGTGGGTTGGGCCAAATAAACTAGTGACGAGATGAAATGGGATGCACTTTAGTAGAGGTCAGAGCACTAGTGACGGGCTTAACCGTTTAGCCGATATGGTCCACAATACTATTAGAGGAGTGCACAAATAAAGGCCCATCACTAGTGGGGTTTTCATAAATTCTAACCATCAGTTGCAGACTCCGGTTAAAAGGTCTTTTTGGTGCCCTCACTGTTGATTGTGAAATTGTAGGTACTCTAAATGCGACTAAGTGAATCACCCTACATGATAATATTGGTGGCAACAAGATAAATAAGGAGCAAGCTGACACAACACAAACTTGAAATTAAAAGCACAAAACAGAAGCAAGCACAAAGTAGGAGACCAAGATTCATCCCAAAGGTTACACCCATGACATGGACGGTAATCTTTGTTGGAGAGGTGTGGGTAACACGTATCCCCAAGAATGTTCTTCGCCTTGAGCCTTTACCAACAAATGCATGATTTTTTTAAATATTGTTTTGTATAAGAAATTACGAAAATGTATGCCCTAAATCAAAGAAATCAGTACTATGACCCTGTCGGCCTAGCTGAAGCCGAAGAGGGACATTTCAGTCTTCCTTAGGCCGAAGATGGCTCTTCAGTGTATAATAAGCCGAAGATATGCGAAAACGGGCCGAAAAGAGCATTTCGGCTTTCCATAGAAGGAAGGCCTCAAAGACGGAAGCACAAGACTTCAAATTAAGTTGCAATCGTCTGTTTCACTCGTGCCATGACTGAGGGGGAATGTTAGAAGTATAATTATGTTCAAGTTAGATATATATAATAGGATTAAATCATGTACGACTTGCTGTCTACTCCAAATCTCTCGCTCATATTGTACTCTATATATACCCTGCATCTGGCTCGATCAATACAACAATACAATATAATATTAGCATCCTACAATTTCTACACACAAATATAAGATGTTTTAAATATTTCAATATAACCTTGGTACGGATTGAAATGAGTGAACAATCACACTGAAACGTGTCTATATGTATTGGATTCAGAAAAAAGTTAGAAACGAAGGGGGTGGGTGTCTATAAATTATTTGCCCTCACGGTAGCTTCTTCAGCATGCTAGGGAGTTACAAATATCCCCGCAAAAAAAAAGTGAGTTACGAATACCTGGTAAAAAAAATTCTTGAATTTAAAATAAAAATAAAAAATTCAAGCATACCCTCGCTTGAACAGAAAATAATGTCTCCATTGTTTAACTCCTTGCCGTCGTCCCAAATTGAACTGCGAGGCTACCGTGTTCGCCAGGACACGCAGTAGATTTATCACCGGCTCACCGCGTTGGAGGGATCAATACATCGCTTTCCCCTTCTGAATCACCGTCGGTAACACGAAAAATACCAGCGTGCCGTCAATGTTTAATTGCCGCCTGTTCACCCTACCTAGTCAGCCAATGTCACCTCGTATATGCACTAGTAAAAGGGAACAACTCAAGCTGCATGTATCCAACGTATCCTCTGCGTGTAAAATCAAGAGCACTATTTAATTAAGCTGTCAATTCCCCAACTTCGAACATAAGGTACATACTGATAAATCGCCAGAGCCTATATATAAACCACAGGGAGCTTGATTACTCCCACCCATCTCATCATCACAAGTCTCTGCATCGAGAGATAATTCAAGGCAAAGCACAAGAAGCCACACACGTAGCATATAAAGTACCAATGGCTCCTCGCTCTCTCTCTTGGATTAGCGTCTCTCTGCTCGTCTTGTTGGCGTCGTGGTCATGCGTTGCAGCCAGGGGCGCACGCGCACCGAGAGCGGCCGACCCAACCTATGGGTTCACGTCGGTGAGGCTCGAGGAGAGCAACTTTGTGCTGCAGCGCCCCTACGACGAGGCGAGCGGCGCACGCTACAGCTTCGACGGCACCGTGCGGAAGCTCTGGGTGCTCGCCTCCGACAAGCCCCATGCCCGCCAGAGCCATACCAGCCCAAGAACTGAGATCAGGATGGCAGTAAGTTTACCGCATCATTAGTTGTACTTCGTTTGGGTGTAATTAAGGTCTAGTGATCTTACTAATCTTCTTTTACTTGCAGGGCTACGACTACAGCTCCGGCGTGTGGCAGTTCGAGGGTTACGGGTACGTCCCCTCCGGCACCACGGGGGTGTCTATTATGCAGGTGTTCGGCGCCGGCGAGACGGCCACCACGCTCATGCTGCATGTTTACAATGGCGCGCTGCGGTACTACGACCGACAGCTCGTCGAGGATGCCATCTATGACAGATGGTTCCGGCTGAACGTGGTCCACGACGTCGAGGCGTCGACGCTCACCGTGTACATCGACGGCCAGCAGAAGCTGCATGTCCAGGGCCGCGGCGGGGACTCACACTACTTCAAGTTTGGCGTGTACGCACAGAACCACGACTCCAGCTGCATGGAGTCTCGCTGGAAGGACGTCAGGATCTTCAAGAAGCATTAGAATTATTTGTGCATATATATGTATGTTGATGGAGTTACTATGTTTGTATTGTTTATTTTGTTGGTTGGTTCTTTGCCTCCTCACAGCTTCTACTCTATTTGTTGGTTGGTTCGATCTTTAATTCCATAAATATTGAGTGTTCTCTACACTACTGTAGGATTCCCAAATCTACAATTTTGTTTCAGTGATGTATTGTTAGCATCTTGATGTGATAATTTATTCTTTATTTGGTTAGTTAGTTAGTTCCTGAATATCCACTTCGGTGCCCGGGCTCAGATGAGCCCGGTGAACAGTATAGTGCTTAAAAATAGAAAACATAGAAACAAACAAAAATCTGATATTTTTTTTGCAAGCAAGATGTTCATGTATGTGATGTTTGTGCAAAATTTGGCGAAGTTTGGACATACGAGGAGGGCGCGGCAAAAAAGACAAATTCGTGTAAGAACAGTGTTGTTTTCAAATGTTTCTCACATACCTGATTTTTTTTGCCACGAGCTACTCGAATGTCCAAACTTCACGGTATTTTGCACGAGTATAACGCATCTGAGGATCTTGCATCGCAAAAAAATTTGGAATTTTATGAATTTATTTAATTTTTTTTACGATTTACTGTTCATGCCCGGGCTCATCTGAGTGTACGCGGGCACCAAATGCTGCTTCAGTTAGTTCCCCTTCAAATTGTTTTTGGTTCGATAACTGATCTCTTCATGCTCCATTGGCAACGTTTATTGTTGTATTACTCTGTTTCATTTTTTTTCACTTGCTTCGAGGTTTTCGCTATTTTTGTCCTGCCACATTTTACTTTAAAAATTAAGAGAACAAGCCTTCTGTGACACATCCAATATGTTCAGGTACCTCACTAATTAGAAATTTAGAATGCTCCGCCCAATACATTTCCTAACTCAGGCTCTTTCCATACATCGGTTACATCCGCCGTTGCTAATGACGACGATCATTTGCACGCTTCACCTATTTCATTTACGGCCTGTCTCATGACCTATAGATATGTTAATCAGAGTTCAGTTATATCTATAGCAGCTCTATACTTTTAGTGATATCTATAGGACCACATCTGGGTAGTTTCGACGTCTTCAAATATGGCTTACAACCGTCAATTCTCATGCTCGTACCCAATTCTCATGTTTATTGACATTTTTCTAACCTTGTACTAAAGATCAAATGCTAAACATATAGGACCACATCTGGGTAGTTTCGACGTCTTCAGATATGAGTGTGTCTATGCAGGCGAACACTGATACGCGTCGGTCCTAAACAAACGGTTTTTAATCCCTTTCCGCGACAACATTCGGAACCGTCGCCAAGTGAGTGTGGGCGATAGGGGGGGTCCTTCCCACACGACCCAGAAACCGTTGGGGATATGCCCTCATGGCACACATGCTCGGCAAAATGATGTCGTGTGCGACCGGCGAGCACTCAAATACAGAAATACGTACAGTAGTGCTAAAAAATACAATTATACGGGCGAAATCATTTCCGGTCGTAAGTACATCCCACACAGTCAGTCACCACTAAACGTTTCCGTTCGTATATACATCCCACACAGTCACTACAAGGAAAACGTTTGCGCAAGGTGGCGTAACGCAAACAGTTTTGAAGAGAATGTCATGTGTGATTGTTCATTGATCCAACACGGTTTATTCCTAGAAACTATGTGCGTTGCCTGAGGTCATCGCCCACGGTGGTATCTCATTAACCGTTTGCAATAGAAAACCCTATTAGCAAGCTAATTGCCCTATTATTAATAATCCATATACTAATCTAATTGATATTCATATTAAGCACATAATATATTCCATTTCCATATTAAGGAAGCAGGATTTCATAATTGAAATACATCGGAGTATAACATGATATAGCTTCAGCACCCAACTACCCCATTACACAACTGCACCAGCAGCAAGTTTCACATGCAATATCTAGAACCTTTCGAAATTAGCATCATAGACGGTACATAGAGAGATGCATCTCATATGGAAAACCGCTGAAGCAGAAGACGAATATTGAGCCTTCATTCATGTTGAAGGTCTTTGCAACTTTAGGCTAGTGCCTGTGGATGATTGACCGTCCATTCTTCGACCTCTTCAGGAACACTTCGATATTGAACCATGGTTGTTGTATGAAAACTTTCCTTGCCTCCTGACCAGAGAGGTGGTTTGAGAGGTAATCATCAGTTAAGCCTGAAAATAAGGATGTGCATAAATATCTTCTCTATATTTGAAATGGGGCAAAGGAATACAAAAAAGCGAGGTATAATAGTTAGTACCATCTTGTAAACCTCAGTGCTTCCCATTGTTTCCCTGCAACACATATAAGGTAGTTAGTCATCAGGTTAAGTAAGGGTTCGCATGCTATCAGTAAAATATATTGATGATAAATAAGCACATTGCAAATTCATCAGATTAATTCAAGCCACATGGAAAACCCATTTATTCAAACCAAGAATGATTAAGAACTAGGAAATATAGCACTTGTATATGTTTCTCATGTATTAAGTGTAGCCAAATTCGATTTATTCCTCACATGGTATACAATAACAGAATGTAGCCACAACAATTGAACATCGCATTGCAGAATTGAACCAAGCAGTTAACTAAATACCACAACAAATGAACCAAACGTTAACTGAGCACCACATTGCATAATATAACATACTCCTAATAGAAGATCAGGCAGTTAACCAAACCAAGCATGCTTAACAACTTGGAAATATAGCAATTGTATTTGTTTCTCATGTATTTAGTACATCCAAATTCGATTTATTCCTCACATGGTATACAATAAGAGAATGCAGCCACA